>NW_024723778.1:0-15568 GCF_018991925.1 Homarus americanus
TGTTCAAATGATTTTTAGAATATTTTTATTACTTTTGCAATGCTAATTACTCGCCACTTATGGGTTTTCGAGGTAATTTCTTGGTGCTTGTGTATTATTCTGCATGTACTTAAATAATTAGGCACATTAAATTTTAGTTCAGAGAGAAAACGTATTTTTGGCCAAAAATCCTGTAAGGGGTAAGCCTTACAATTTTTGGCATTTCGTCCAAAAATTGATTTTGATCAAAATCGCAGTGTCGGTACTCCTGAATGTGCTGCTTAAGGATCTGGTAACCAAAATTTGATATCTTGATTATAACTTGTTCAAATGGCTTTTAGAAAATGTTCAAATGATTTTTAGAATATTTTAATTACTTTTGCAATGCTAATTACTCGCCACTTATGGGTTTTCGAGGTCATTTCTTGGTGCTTGCGTTTTATTCTGGGTGTATTTAAGAAGGTAGGCACATTAAATTTTAGTTCTGAGAATAAAAGTATTTTAGGCCAAAAATCCTGTAAGGGGTAAGCCTTACAATTTTTGGCATTTCGTCCAAAATTAGATTTTGCTGAAAATCGCAGTATAGGTACTCCTGAATGTGCTGCTTAAGGATCTGTTAACCAAAATTTGATATCTTGATTATAACTTGTTCAAATGGCTTTTAGAAAATGTTCAAATGATTTTTAGAATATTTTAATTACTTTTGCAATGCTAATTACTCGCCACTTATGGGTTTTCGAGGTCACTTCTTGGTGCTTGTGTATTATTCAGGATGTACTTAAATAGTTAGGCACATTAAATGTTAGTTCAGAGAGAAAACGTATTTTTGGCCAAAATCCTTTAAGGCTTTAGACTTACAATTTTCGTCATTTCGGCCAAAAATGGATTTTGTTCAAAATTTCAGTATAGGTACTCCTGAATGTGCTGTTTAAGGATCTGTTAACCAAAATTTGATATCTTGATTATAACTTGTTCAAATGGCTTTTAGAAAATGTTCAAATGATTTTTAGAATATTTTAATTACTTTTGCAATGCTAATTACTCGCCACTTATGGGTTTTCGAGGTCATTTCTTGGTGCTTGTGTATTATTCTGCATGTACTTAAATAGTTAGGCACATTAAATTTTAGTTCAGAGAGAAAACGTATTTTTGGCCAAAAATCCTGTAAGGGGTAAGCCTTACAATTTTTGGCATTTCGTCCAAAAATAGATTTTGATCAAAATCGCAGTATCGGTACTCCTGAATGTGCTGCTTAATGATCTGGTAACCAAAATTTGATATCTTGATTATAACTTGTTCAAATGGCTTTTAGAAAATGTTCAAATGATTTTTAGAATATTTTTATTACCTTTGCAATGCTAATTACTCGCCACTTATGGGTTTTCGAGGTCATTTCTTGGTGCTTGTGTATTATTCTGCCTGTACTTAAATAGTTAGGCACATTAAATTTTAGTTCAGAGAGAAAACGTATTTTTGGCCAAAAATCCTGTAAGGGGTAAGCCTTACAATTTTTGGCATTTCGTCCAAAAATAGATTTTGATCAAAATCGCAGTGTCGGTACTCCTGAATGTGCTGCTTAAGGATCTGCTAACCAAAATTTGATATCTTGATTATAACTTGTTCAAATGGCTTTTAGAAAATGTTCAAATGATTTTTAGAATATTTTAATTACTTTTGCAATGCTAATTACTCGCCACTTATGGGTTTTCGAGGTCATTTCTTGGTGCTTGTGTATTATTCTGCATGTACTTAAATAGTTAGGCACATTAAATTTTAGTTCAGAGAGAAAACGTATTTTTGGCCAAAAATCCTGTAAGGGGTAAGCCTTACAATTTTTGGCATTTCGTCCAAAAATAGATTTTGATCAAAATCGCAGTGTCGGTACTCCTGAATGTGCTGCTTAAGGATCTGGTAACCAAAATTTGTTATCTTGATTATAACTTGTTCAAATGGCTTTTAGAAAATGTTCAAATGATTTTTAGAATATTTTAATTACTTTTGCAATGCTAATTACTCGCCACTTATGGGTTTTCAAGGTCATTTCTTCGTGCTTGTGTATTATTCTGGATGTACTTAAATAGTTAGGCACATTAAATTTTAGTTCAGAGAGAAAAAGTATTTTTGGCCAAAAATTCTGTAAGGGGTAAGCCTTACAATTCTTGGCATTTCGTCCACAAATAGATTTTGATCAAAATCGCAGTATAGGTACTCCTGAATGTGCTGCTTAAGGATCTGTTAACCAAAATTTGATATCTTGATTATAACTTGTTCAAATGGCTTTTAGAAAATGTTCAAATGATTTTTAGAATATTTTAATTACTTTTGCAATGCTAATTACTCGCCACTTATGGGTTTTCGAGGTCATTTCTTGGTGCTTGTGTATTATTCTGGATGTACTTAAATAGTTAGGCACATTAAATTTTAGTTCAGAGAGAAAACGTATTTTTGGCCAAAAATCCTGTTAGGGGTAAGCCTTACAATTTTTGGCATTTCGTCCAAAAATAGATTTTGATCAAAATCGCAGTGTCGGTACTCCTGAATGTGCTGCTTAAGGATCTGGTAACCAAAATTTGATATCTTGATTATAACTTGTTCAAATGGCTTTTAGAAAATGTTCAAATGATTTTTAGAATATTTTTATTACATTTGCAATGCTAATTACTCGCCACTTATGGGTTTTCGAGGTCATTTCTTGGTGCTTGTGTATTGTTCTGCATGTACTTAAATAGTTAGGCAGATTAAATTTTAGTTCAGAGAGAAAACGTATTTTTGGCCAAAAATCCTGTAAGGGGTAAGCCTTACAATTTTTGGCATTTCGTCCAAAAATAGATTTTGATCAAAATCGCAGTATCGGTACTCCTGAATGTGCTGCTTAAGGATCTGGTAACCAAAATTTGATATCTTGATTATAACTTGTTCAAATGGCTTTTAGAAAATGTTCAAATGATTTTTAGAATATTTTTATTACTTTTGCAATGCTAATTACTCGCCACTTATGGGTTTTCGAGGTCATTTCTTGGTGCTTGTGTATTATTCTGCATGTACTTAAATAGTTAGGCACATTAAATTTTAGTTCAGAGAGAAAACGTATTTTTGGCCAAAAATCCTGTAAGGGTTAAGCCTTACAATTTTTGGCATTTCGTCCAAAAATAGATTTTGATCAAAATCGCAGTGTCGGTACTCCTGAATGTGCTGCTTAAGGATCTGGTAACCAAAATTTGATATCTTGATTATAACTTGTTCAAATGGCTTTTAGAAAATGTTCAAATGATTTTTAGAATATTTTTATTACTTCTGCAATGCTAATTACTCGCCACTTATGGGTTTTCGAGGTCATTTCTTGGTGCTTGTGTATTGTTCTGCATGTACTTAAATAGTTAGGCAGATTAAATTTTAGTTCAGAGAGAAAACGTATTTTGGCCAAAAAATCCTGTAAAGAATAAGCCTTACAATTTTGGCATTCGTCTAAAAATAGATTTTGATCAAAATCGCAGTGTCGGTACTCCTGAATGTGCTGCTTAAGAATCTGGTAACCAAAATTTGATATCTTGATTATAACTTGTTCAAATGGCTTTTAGAAAATGTTCAAATGATTTTTAGAATAATTTAGTTACTTTTGCAATGCTAATTACTCGCCACTTATGGGTTTTCGAGGTCATTTCTTGGTGCTTGTGTATTATTCTGCATGTACTTAAATAGTTAGGCACATTAAATTTTAGTTCAGAGAGAAAACGTATTTTGGCCAAAAATCCTATAAGGCATAAGACTTACAATTTTTGTCATTTTCGGCCAAAAAATGGATTTTGTTAAAAATTTCAGTATAGGTACTCCTGAATGTGCTGCTTAAGGATCTGTTAACCAAAATTTGATATCTTGATTATAACTTGTTCAAATGGCTTTTAGAAAATGTTCAAATGATTTTTAGAATATTTTAATTACTTTTGCAATGCTAATTACTCGCCACTTATGGGTTTTCGAGGTCATTTCTTGGTGCTTGTGTATTATTCTGCATGTACTTAAATAGTTAGGCAGATTAAATTTTAGTTCAGAGAGAAAACGTATTTTTGGCCAAAAATCCTGTAAGGGGTAAGCCTTACAATTTTTGGCATTTCGTCCAAAAATAGATTTTGATCAAAATCGCAGTGTCGGTACTCCTGAATGTGCTGCTTAAGAATCTGGTAACCAAAATTTGATATCTTGATTATAACTTGTTCAAATGGCTTTTAGAAAATGTTCAAATGATTTTTAGAATAATTTAGTTACTTTTGCAATGCTAATTACTCGCCACTTATGGGTTTCAAGGTCATTTCTTGGTGCTTGTGCATTATTCTGCATGTACTTAAATAGTTAGGCACATTAAATTTTAGTTCAGAGAAAAGCATGTTTTTGGCCAAATCCTGTAAGGGGTAAGCCTTACAATTTTTGGCATTTCGTCCAAAAATAGATTTTGATCAAAATCGCAGTGTCGGTTCGCCTGAATGTGCTGCTTAAGGATCTGCTAACCAAAATTTGATATCTTGATTATAACTTGTTCAAATGGCTTTTAGAAAATGTTCAAATGATTTTTAGAATATTTTAATTACCTTTGCAATGCTAATTACTCGCCACTTATGGGTTTTCGAGGTCATTTCTTGGTGCTTGTGTATTATTCTGCATGTACTTAAATAATTAGGCACATTAAATTTTAGTTCAGAGAGAAAACGTATTTTGGCCAAATCCTGTAAGAATAAGCCTTACAATTTTTTGCTTATTTCCCTAGATCTAAAAGCAGATTTTGATCAAAATCACAGTGTCGGTACTCTGGTCTTTTAACCCAGGATCTGGTAACCAAAATTTGATATCTTGATTATAACTTGTTCCAAATGGCTTTTTGAAAATGTTCAAATGATTTTAGAATATTTAATTACTTTTGCAATGCAATTACTCGCCACTTATATGGGTTTTCGAGGTCATTTTCTTGGTGCTTGTGTATTATTCATGTACTTAAATAGTTAGGCAGATTAAATTTTTAGTTCAGAGAAAACGTATTTTTGGCCAAAAAAATCTGTAAAATTAAGCCTTACAATTTTTGGCATTTTCGGCCCAAAAATGGATTTTGTTCAAAATTTCAGTATAGGTACTCCTGAATGTGCTGCTTAAGGATCTGTTAACCAAAATTTGATATCTTGATTATAACTTGCTCAAATGGCTTTTAGAAAATGTTCAAATGATTTTTAGAATATTTTAATTAATTTTGCAATGCTAATTACTCGCCACTTATGGGTTTTCGAGGTCATTTCTTGGTGCTTGTGTATTATTCTGCATGTACTTAAATAGTTAGGCACATTAAATTTTAGTTCAGAGAGAAAAAGTATTTTTGGCCAAAAATCCTTTAAGGGGTAAGCCTTACAATTTTTGTCATTTTCGGCCCAAAAATGGATTTTGTTCAAAATTTCAGTATAGGTACTCCTGAATGTGCTGCTTAAGGATCTGTTAACCAAAATTTGATATCTTGATTATAACTTGCTCAAATGGCTTTTAGAAAATGTTCCGATGATTTTAGAATATTTTTTATTACTTTTGCAATGCTAATTACTCGCCACTTATGGGTTTTCAGGGTCATTTCTTGGTGCTTGTGTATTGTTCTGCATGTACTTAAATAGTTGAGCAGATTAAATTTTAGTTCAGAGAAAACGTATTTTGGCCCAAAAATCCTGTAAGAGGTAAGCCTTACAATTTTGGCATTTCGTCAAAAATAGATTTTGATCAAAATCTTGATCATCAGTACTCCTGAATGTGCTGTAAGAATCTGGTAACAAAATTTGATATCTTGATTATAACTTGTTCAAATGGCTTTAGAAAATGTTCAAATGATTTTAGGGCTTTTATTACTTTTGCAATGCTAATTACTCGCCACTTATGGGTTTTCGATGTCATTTCTTGGAGCTTGTGTATTATTCTGCATGTACTTAAATAGTTAGGCACATTAAATTTTAGTTCAGAGAGAAAACGTATTTTTGGCCAAAAATCCTGTAAGGAGTAAGCCTTACAATTTTTGGCATTTCGTCCAACAATAGATTTTGATCAAAATCGCAGTGTCGGTACTCCTGAATGTGCTGCTTAAGGATCTGGTAACCAAAATTTGATATCTTGATTATAACTTGTTCAAATGGCTTTTAGAAAATGTTCAAATGATTTTTAGAATATTTTTATTACTTCTGCAATGCTAATTACTCGCCACTTATATGGTTTTTTTCAGGGTCATTTCTTGGTGCTTGTATTATTCTGCATGTGCTTAAATAGTTAGGCAAGATTAAATTTAGTTCAGAGAAAACATGTTTTGGCCAAAAATCCTGCTGGGGGTAAGCCTTTAATTTTGGCATTTCGTCCAAATAGATTGCAGTCAAAATCGCAGTGTCGATACTCCTGAATGTATTAACATGGGATCTGGTAACCAAAATTTGATATCTTGATTATAACTTGTTCAAATGGCTTTTAGAAAATGTTCAAATGATTTTTAGAATATTTTAATTACTTTTGCAATGCTAATTACTCGCCACTTATGGGTTTTCGAGGTCATTTCTTGGTGCTTGTGTATTATTCTGCATGTACTTAAATAATTAGGCACATTAAATTTTAGTTCAGAGAGAAAACGTATTTTTGGCCAAAAATCCTGTAAGGGGTAAGCCTTACAATTTTTGGCATTTCGTCCAAAATATATTTTGATCAAAATCGCAGTGTCGGTACTCCTGAATGTGCTGCTTAAGGATCTGGTAACCAAAATTTGATATCTTGATTATAACTTGTTCAAATGGCTTTTAGAAAATGTTCAAATGATTTTAGAATATTTTATTACTTGCAATGCTAATTACTCGCCACTTATGGGTTTTCGAAGTCATTTCTTGGTGCTTGTGTATTATTCTGCATGTACTTAAATAGTTAGGCACATTAAATTTTAGTTCAGAGAGAAAACGTATTTTTGGCCAAAAATCCTGTAAGGGGTAAGCCTTACAATTTTTGGCATTTCGTCCAAAAATAGATTTTGATCAAAATCGCAGTGTCGGTACTCCTGAATGTGCTGCTTAAGGATCTGGTAACCAAAATTTGATATCTTGATTATAACCTGTTCAAATGGCTTTTAGAAAATGTTCAAATGATTTTTAGAATATTTTTATTACTTTTGCAATGCTAATTACTCGCCACTTATGGGTTTTCGAGGTTATTTCTTGGTGCTTGTGTATTATTCTGCATGTACTTAAATAGTTAGGCACATTAAATTTTAGTTCAGAGAGAAAAAGTATTTTTGGCCAAAAATCCTTTAAGGCAATAGACTTACAATTTTTGTCATTTTCGGCCAAAAATGGATTTTGTTCAAAATTTCAGTATAGGTACTCCTGAATGTGCTGCTTAAGGATCTGTTAACCAAAATTTGATATCTTGATTATAACTTGTTCAAATGGCTTTTAGAAAATGTTCAAATGATTTTTAGAATATTTTAATTACTTTTGCAATGCTAATTACTCGCCACTTATGGGTTTTCGAGGTCATTTTTTGGTGCTTGTGTATTATTCTGGATGTACTTAAATAGTTAGGCACATTAAATTTTAGTTCAGAGAAAAAACGTATTTTTGGCCAAAAATCCTTTAAGGCTATAGACTTACAATTTTTGTCATTTCGGCCCAAAAATGGATTTTGCTCAAAATTTTAGTATAGGTACTCCTGAATGTGCTGCTTAAGGATCTGTTAACCAAAATTTGATATCTTGATTATAACTTGTTCAAATGGCTTTTAGAAAATGTTCAAATGATTTTTTAGAATAATTTAATTACTTTTGCAATGCTAATTACTCGCCACTTATGGGTTTTCGAGGTCATTTCTTGGTGCTTGTGTATTATTCTGGATGTACTTAAATAGTTAGGCACATTAAATTTTAGTTCAGAGAGAAAACGTATTTTTGGCCAAAAATCCTTTAAGGCTTTAGACTTACAATTTTGGTACTAGATCAAAATAGATTTTGATCCAAAAAAATCTGATGTCGGTACTCCTAGATATTAACAGCAGGATCTGTTAACCAAAATTTTATATCTTGATTATAACTTGTTCAAATGGCTTTTAGAAAATGTTCAAATGATTTTTAGAATATTTTAATTACTTTTGCAATGCTAATTACTCGCCACTTATGGGTTTTCGAGGTCATTTCTTGGTGCTTGTGTATTATTCTGCATGTACTTAAATAGTTAGGCAGATTAAATTTTAGTTCAGAGAGAAAACGTATTTTTGGCCAAAAATCCTGTAAGGGGTAAGCCTTACAATTTTTGGCATTTCGTCCAAAAATAGATTTTGATCAAAATCACAGTCGTGGTACTCCTGAATGTGCTGTAGCCAGGATCTGGTAACCAGAATTTGATATCTTGATTATAACTTGTTCAAAGTGGCTTTTAGAAAATGTTCAAATGATTTTTAGAATAATTTAGTGCCCTGCAATGTTACTCGCCACTTATGGGTTTTCAGGGTCATTTCTTGGTGCTTGTGTATTATTCTGCATGTACTTAAATAGTTAGGCACATTAAATTTTAGCTCAGAGAGAAAAAGTATTTTTGGCCAAAAATCCTTTAAGGCAATAGACTTACAATTTTTGTCATTTTCAGCCAAAAAATGGATTTTGTTCAAAATTTCAGTATAGGTACTCCTGAATGTGCTGCTTAAGGATCTGTTAACCAAAATTTGATATCTTGATTATGACTTGTTCAAATGGCTTTTAGAAAATGTTCAAATGATTTTTAGAATTTTATTATTACTTTTGTAATGCTAATTACTCGCCACTTATGGGTTTCCGAGGTCATTTCTTGGTGCTTGTGTATTATTCTGCATGTACTTAAATAGTTAGGCACATTAAATTTTAGTTCAGAGAGAAAAAGTATTTTTGGCCATAAATCCTTTAAGGCAATAGACTTACAATTTTTGTCATTTTCGGCCAAAAAATGGATTTTGTTCAAAATTTCAGGATAGGTACTCCTGAATGTGCTGCTTAAGGATCTGTTAACCAAAATTTGATATCTTGATTATAACTTGTTCAAATGGCTTTTAGAAAATGTTCAAATGATTTTTAGAATATTTTTAATGCTTCTGCAATATAATTACTCGCCACTTATGGGTTTTCGAGGTCATTTCTTGGTGCTTGTGTATTGTTCTGCATATGCTTAAATAGTTAGGCAGATTAAATTTTTAGTTCAGAGAAAACGTATTTTGGCCAAAAATCCTGTGAGGGTAAGCATACAATTTTGGCATTTTAAATCAAAAATAGATTTTGATCAAAATCACGCAGTGTCGGTACTCCTGAATAATGCTGCTTTAGGGATCTATTATACATTGATATCTTGAATTATAACTTGTTCAAAATAGCTTTTAGAAAATGTTCAAATGATTTTTAGAATATTTTATTACTTTGCAATGTAATTACTCGCCACTTATGGGTTTTCGAGGTCATTTCTTGGTGCTTGTGTATTATTCTGCATGTGCCCAAATAATTAGGCACATTAAATTTTAGTTCAGAGAGAAAACGTATTTTTGGCCAAAAATCCTGTAAGGGGTAAGCCTTACAATTTTTGGCATTTCGTCCAAAAATAGATTTTGATCAAAATCGCAGTGTCGGTACTCCTGAATGTGCTGCTTAAGGATCTGGTAACCAAAATTTGATATCTTGATTACAACTTGTTCAAATGGCTTTTAGAAAATGTTCAAATGATTTTTAGAATATTTTTATTACTTTTGCAATGCTAATTACTCGCCACTTATGGGTTTTCGAAGTCATTTCTTGGTGCTTGTGTATTATTCTGCATGTACTTAAATAGTTAGGCACATTAAATTTTAGTTCAGAGAGAAAACGTATTTTTGGCCAAAAATCCTGTAAGGGGTAAGCCTTACAATTTTTGGCATTTCGTCCAAAAATAGATTTTGATCAAAATCGCAGTGTCGGTACTCCTGAATGTGCTGCCTAAGTATCTGCTAACCAAAATTTGATATCTTGATTATAACTTGTTCAAATGGCTTTTAGAAAATGTTCAAATGATATTTAGAATATTTTTATTACTTTTGCAATGCTAATTACTCGCCACTTATGGGTTTTCGAGGTCATTTCTTGGTGCTTGTGTATTGTTCTGCATGTAATTAAATAGTTAGGCACATTAAATTTTAGTTCAGAGAGAAAACGTATTTTTGGCCAAAAATCCTGTAAGGGGTAAGCCTTACAATTTTTGGCATTTCGTCCAAAAATAGATTTTGATCAAAATCACAGTGTCGGCACTCCTGAATGTGCTGCTTAAGTATCTGGTAACCAAAATTTGATATCTTGATTATAACTTGTTCAAATGGCTTTTAGAAAATGTTCAAATGATTTTTAGAATAATTTAATTACTTTTGCAATGCTAATTACTCGCCACTTATGGGTTTTCGAGGTCATTTCTTGGTGCTTGTGTATTATTCTGCATGTATTTAAATAGTTAGGCACATTAAATTTTAGTTCAGAGAGAAAACGTATTTTGGCCAAAAATCCTTTAAGGCATAAGACTTCCAAAATTTGATATCTTGATTATAACTTGTTCAAATGGCTTTTAGAAAATGTTCAAATGATTTTTAGAATATTTTAATTACTTTTGCAATGCTAATTAGCCACTTATGGGTTTTCGAGGTCATTTCTTGGTGCTTGTGTATTATTCTGCATGTACTTAAATAGTTAGGCACATTAAATTTTAGTTCAGAGAGAAAACGTATTTTTGGCCAAAAATCCTGTAAGGGGTAAGCCTTACAATTTTTGGCATTTCGTCCAAAAATAGATTTTGATCAAAATCGCAGTGTCGGTACTCCTGAATGTGCTGCTTAAGGATCTGGTAACCAAAATTTGATATCTTGATTATAACTTGTTCAAATGGCTTTTAGAAAATGTTCAAATGATTTTTAGAATATTTTTATTACTTTTGCAATGCTAATTACTCGCCACTTATGGGTTTTCGAGGTCATTTCTTGGTGCTTGTGTATTATTCTGCCTGTACTTAAATAGTTAGGCACATTAAATTTTAGTTCAGAGAGAAAACGTATTTTTGGCCAAAAAATCATAGCAAGAACTAAGCCTTACAATTTTTATTTCGTCCAAAAATAGATTTTTGATCAAAAATCGCGGTGTCGGTACTCCTGAATGTGCTGCTTAGGATCTGGTAACCAAATTTATTCTTGATTATAACTTGTTCAAATGGCTTTTAGAAATGTTCAAATGATTTTTAGAATATTTTTATTACTTTTGCAATGCTAATTACTCGCCCTTATGGGTTTCGAGGTCATTTCTTGGTGCTTGTGTATTATTCTGGATGTACTTAAATAGTTAGGCACATTAAATTTTAGTTCAGAGAGAAAACGTATTTTTGGCCAAAATTCCTTTAAGGCTTTAGACTTACAATTTTTGTCATTTTCGGCCAAAAAATGGATTTTGTTCAAAATTTCAGTATAGGTACTCCTGAATGTGCTGCTTAAGGATCTGTTAACCCAAATTTGATATCTTGATTATAACTTGTTCAAATGGCTTTTAGAAAATGTTCAAATGATTTTAGAATATTTTTATTACTTTTGCAATGCTAATTACTCGCCACTTATGGGTTTTCGAGGTCATTTCTTGGTGCTTGTGTATTGTTCTGCATGTACTTAAATAGTTAGGCAGATTAAATTTTAGTTCAGAAGAAAACGTATTTTGGCCAAAAATCACCTGTAAGGGTAAGCCTTACAATTTTGACATTTCGTCAAAAATAGATTTTGATCAAAATCGCAGTGTGATCTTTCCCTGAATGTGCTGCTTAAGAATAATGTGAAATTGAAACATGGGATATAACATTCAAATAAACTTTAGAAAATGTTCAAATGATTTTTAGAATATTTTTACTTTTTGCAATACTAATTACTCGCCATACTTATGGGTTTTTCGAGGTCATTTCTTGGTGCTTGTGTATTGTTCTGCATGTGCTTAAATAGTTAGGCAGATTAAATTTTAGTTCAGAGAAACGTATTTTGGCCAAAAATCCTGTAAAGGGTAAGCCTTACAATTTTTTGGCATTTCAGTCCATGGGTGCAGTCAAAATCGCAGTGTCAGTACTCCTGAATGTGCTGCTTAAGGATCTGGTAACCAAAATTTGATATCTTGATTATAACTTGTTCAAATGGCTTTTAGAAAATGTTCAAATGATTTTTAGAATATTTTTATTACTTTTGCAATGCTAATTACTCGCCACTTATGTGTTTTCGAGGTCATTTCTTGGTGCTTGTGTATTATTCTGCATGTACTTAAATAGTTAGGCACATTAAATTTTAGTTCAGAGAGAAAACGTATTTTTGGCCAAAAATCCTGTAAGGGGTAAGCCTTACAATTTTTGGCATTTCGTCCAAAAATAGATTTTGATCAAAATCACGTCGGCGGTACTCTGAATGTGCTGTAGGATCTAGTAGCAAAATTTGATATCTTGATTATAACTTGTTCAAATGAAAGCACTAGAAAATGTTCAAATGATTTTAGAATATTTTATTACTTTTGCAATGCTAATTACTCGCCATATGGGTTTTCGAGGTCATTTCTTGGTGCTTGTGTATTATTCTGCATGTGCTTAAATAGTTAGGCACATTAAATTCCACAGTTCAGAAAGAAAAACGTATTTTGGCCAAAAAATCACCAGCAAGAAGTAAGCCTTACGAATTTTGGCATTCGATCAAAAATAGATTTTGATCAAAATCGCAGTGTCGGTACTCCTGAATGTGCTGCTTAAGGATCTGCTAACCAAAATTTGATATCTTGATTATAACTTGTTCAAATGGCTTTTAGAAAATATTCAAATGATTTTTAGAATATTTTAATTACCTTTGCAATGCTAATTACTCGCCACTTATGGGTTTTCGAGGTCATTTCTTGGTGCTTGTGTATTATTCTGCATGTACTTAAATAATTAGGCACATTAAATTTTAGTTCAGAGAGAAAACGTATTTTTGGCCAAAAATCCTGTAAGGGGTAAGCCTTACAATTTTTGGCATTTCGTCCAATAAATAGATTTTGATCAAAACCGCAGTATAGGTACTCCTGAACATGCTGATTAAGGATCTGTTAACCAAAATTTGAAATATGGATTATTGCTTGTTCAAATGATTTTTAAAATATTTTAATTACTTTTGCAATGCTAATTACTCGCCACTTATGGGTTTTCGAGGTCATTTCTTGGTGCTTGTGTATTATTCAGGATGTACTTAAATAGTTAGGCACATTAAATTTTAATTCAGAGAGAAAATGTATTTTTGGCCAAAAATCCTGTAAGGGAAGTAAGCCTTACTGATTTTGGCATTAGATCAAAATAGATTTTGATCAAAAAATCGCAGTGTCAGTACTCCTGAATGTACTGTAGGATCTGGTAACCAAAATTTGATATCTTGATTATAACTTGTTCAAATGGCTTTTTAGAAAATGCCAATGATTTTAGAATATTTTTATTGCTTTTTAATACTAATTACTCGCCACTTATGGGTTTTCGAGGTCATTTCTTGGTGCTTGTGTATTATTCTGGATGTGCTTAAATAGTTAGGCACATTAAATTTTAGTTCAGAGAGAAAAAGTATTTTTGGCCAAAAATTCTGTAAGGGGTAAGCCTTACAATTTTTGGAATTTCGTCCAAAATTAGATTTTGCTCAAAATCGCAGTATAGGTACTCCTGAACATGCTGCTTAAGGATCTGTTAACCAAAATTTGATATCTTGATTATAACTTGTTCAAATGGCTTTTAGAAAATGTTCAAATGATTTTCAGAATATTTTAATTACTTTTGCAATGCTAATTACTCGCCACTTATGGGTTTTCGAGGTCATTTCTTGGTGCTTGTGTATTATTCTGCATGTACTTAAATAGTTAGGCACATTAAATTTTAGTTCAGAGAGAAAACGTATTTTTGGCCAAACAATTGGCCTTACAATTTTTGGCATTTCGTCCAAAAATAGATTTTGATCAAAATCGCAGTGTCGGTACTCCTGAATGTGCTGCTTAAGGATCTGCTAACCACAATTTGATATCTTGATTATAACTTGTTCAAATGGCTTTTAGAAAATGTTCAAATGATTTTTAGAATATTTTTATTACTTTTGCAATGCTAATTACTCGCCACTTATGGGTTTTCGAGGTCATTTCTTGGTGCTTGTGTATTATTCTGCATGTACTTAAATAATTAGGCACATTAAATTTTAGTTCAGAGAGAAAACGTATTTTTGGCCAAAAATCCTGTAAGGGGTAAGCCTTGATTTTAGCCTTTCGTCCCAAATAGATTTTGATCAAAAATCGCAGTGTCCGGTACTCCTGAATGTGCTGTAAGGATCTAGTAACAAAATTTGATATCTTGATATAACTTGTTCAAATGGCTTTTAGAAAATGTTCAAATGATTTTTAGATGTTTTGTTACTTTTGCAATGCTAATTACTCGCCACTTATGGGTTTCGAAGTCATTTTCTTGGTGCTTGTGTATTATTCTGCATGTACTTAAATAGTTAGGCACATTAAATTTTTGGATTCAGGAGAAACGTATTTTTGGCCAAAATCCTGTAAGGGAGTAAAGCCTTACAATTTTGGCATTCGTCCCAAAAATAGATTTTTGGTAAAATCGCAGTGTCGGTACTCCTGAATATGCTGTAAGGATCTAGTAACCAAATTTGATATCTTGATTATAACTTGTTCAAATTGCTTTTAGAAAATATTCAAATGATTTTTAGAATATTTTAATTACTTTTGCAATGCTAATTACTCGCCACTTATGGGTTTTCGAGGTCATTTCTTGGTGCTTGTGTATTATTCTGGATGTACTTAAATAGTTAGGCACATTAAATTTTAGTTCAGAGAGAAAACGTATTTTGGCCAAAAATCCTTTAAGGCTATAGACTTACAATTTTTGTCATTTCATTAAAAAATAGATTTTGATCAAAATCGCAGTATCAGTACTCCTGGATATGCTGTAGGATCTAGTAGCAAAATTTGATATCTTGATTATAACTTGTTCAAATGGCTTTTAGAAAATGTTCAAATGATTTTTAGAATATTTTATTACTTTTGCAATAAATTACTCGCCACTTATGGGTTTTCGAGGTCATTTCTTGGTGCTTCTGTATTATTCTGGATGTACTTAAATAGTTAGGCACATTAAATTTTAGTTCAGAGAAAAAAAGTATTTTTGGCCAAAAATTCTGTAAGGGGTAAGCCTTACAATTTTTGGAATTTCGTCCAAAATTAGATTTTGCTCAAAATCGCAGTATAGGTACTCCTGAACATGTTGCTTAAGAATCTGTTAACCAAAATTTGATATCTTGATTATAACTTGTTCAAATGGCTTTTAGAAAATGTTCAAATGATTTTTAGAATAATTTAATTACTTTTGCAATGCTAATTACTCGCCACTTATGGGTTTTCGAGGTCATTTCTTGGTGCTTGTGTATTATTCTGCATGTACTTAAATAGTTAGGCACATTAAATTTTAGTTCAGAGAGAAAACGTATTTTTGGCCAAAAATCCTGTAAGGGGTAAGCCTTACAATTTTTGGCATTTCGTCCAAAA
>NW_024723779.1:0-4295 GCF_018991925.1 Homarus americanus
AGAGATAAGACCAGGCAGACATAATAAAACGTTTACAAACCTGAACAAGCAAACGTTTCAGGCCAGCATGTCACAGCTAGCGACCTTTCTACGACGACAAGCTTGTAACATGTGTGTCTGGCCACCATGTCTGTATGTGTGTGTGTGTTCCACCTGTATGTCTGTATGTGTGTGTGTGTATCCACCTGTATGCATGTATGTGTGTGTGTGTGTGTGTCTACCTGTATGTGTGTATGTGTGTGTGTGTGTGTATCTACCTAAATGTCTGCATGTGTGTGTGTGTGCTCACCTGCATGTCTGATGTGTGTGTGTGTGTCTACTTGTATGTCTGTATGTGTGTGTGTGTATCTACCGGTATGTCTGTATGTGTGTGTGTGTGTCACCTGCATGTCTGATATGTGTGTGTAAATAGATAAAAGCACAGTCAGAAGTAGTAGTAGTAGAGTGAGCAAGTAGTAGTAGGTAGTAGTAGTAGTAGCAAGTAGTAGTAGAAAGAACACTTCTTGCACTTCCACCAAGACTGGAGGATGGGACTAACTAATCCAGAGGAGATTGCTGACTCTGAACATCAACTACTTAAGCTCACGGCAGCCCTCACTGACCACATAACAGCCCAGAATGCAACAGGGAAGTGGACACCAGCGAAGAATAAGATCCGTAGATCCATTACAACAGATCGGCAGCACTGCACAAATGACATGTTGCAGCAACTATTGCTGCAGGTTCCAGAAAAATCTGACAAAAAAGTAGCTATAGCGCAGGAGTGGGCGCCTCGAACTGGTTAACTACGTTACCGATAAGGGCAAATGGTTTCAGCCTTAACAAACAAGAATTTACAGATGCCATTGCTCTAAGGTACCGTCTAGTAGATGGTTTCCCTCCAATGCGTGTGTGTGATTATTCCTATGATGGCGATCACGCCATGGTGTGCAAGAAGGGGGCTTCATATGCATGAGGCATGACGAGGTAAGGGATCTCACAGCAAATATGTTGAAGGAAACCTGCCGGGACGTCATGGTAGAACCGACCTCCTTCCACTGGATGGCGAGATCCTCCAACACAGGACTTCAACACATCTAACGAAGCCCGTGTGGACGTCAGTGCCGAGGATTCTGGACGCGGGGACAGCGAGCCTTCTTCGACATCAGGATTTTTATCCCATGGCCGTTTGTCACCGTAACCTAGCTCTCGATGCTGCACATAGAGGAACGAGAACGACAAAGAGAAGGGCATGGGGAGAGAATAAAATGTCGATCAAGGCAGCTTCACCGCTAGTGTTCACAACCTCTGGTGGGATGGGCCCAAGCGCAAGATGTTTCTACGCCAGACTCGCGGAGCTGATCTCCGAACAGAAGCAACAGCCCAGAAGTTATGTCACAGCCTGGATGAGATGTCGACTGTCCTTCTCTCTCCTTCGGTCGGCTTTGCTCTGCCTCAGGGGAACGAGAGCTTCTGCCCCTACTCCGTCAACTGCTGCAGATATCGACTATGAGGCTACAGTCACCGAATGCCGCATCGATCTGCGGCTCAACTAATTTACCACAGATAGGATAGTTGCTTATGTATTAGGATATTTAATATTAAGGTAAATAAATGGTGGCGAAGGTGTGGCTATTGGGGGAGGCTGGAGGCCACGTTATAAAAAAAAAAAAAAAAAAAAAAAAGTAGTAGTAGTAGTAGTAGTAGTAGTAGTAGTAGTAGTAGTAGTAGTAGTAGTAGTAGTTCACCTTTTGGCCGCTAATGTCATGGTGGCGCTGCAGTCGCTCCCACCATTCATTATTGCAATTATTCTTTTTATTATTATTATTACTATTATTACTATTATTATCATCATCATCTTTATCATCATCATCATCATCTTTATTATTATTATCATTATATCCTCATCATTGTAGCTTTAATTAATAATATAAAAAATAATCAAAAAATCCGACCATATATGAAGGCTTATTGCAAATGGCGTCCTTGAAGGCTTCCTCTCCTGCCCCCCCCCCCTCAAAAAACCTGAATTACTCGCTTATTAACATCATTTCCTTTAATTACTATCAAAGGTCATCATTAAGGGATAATTACTCACCTCTTTTGACCTTGTTGGTGTCTCTAGATGACGTAATTCCTTTAAAAATCACCAAAAATCACAGAGTAAATAACACTTTACCTTCGACCTTTCCAAGTGTGTCTGAGATTATTGTTCGTATGTGTGATTTTGTCTCTGTCTTCGGCTGCTAATATAATTAATTATTTCTAATCCTTAGCCAAATTACTAATATTTTTCACTCATTTTATTTAATTAATATAAATATAATATAATTTATAACATATATAAGATTAATTAATTGTTTTTATATTAATAAGAAATATATATATTAAGTTAACTCTTTCGGACAAGTCGTGTAGCCGATGGCGTCGAGTCTCAGATAAAAACTACCAATTAAATCACTAATTATACTTTATCCCTAACTACTACAAGGCTAACAAGCTTTATAACGACTAAAGCCTACATGATGATATGATAAATAGGTCTTATACATACTAAACTAACCTGCACTACATCCTTGACCACCGAAGGGTCAAGACGTACCTGGCGCTCCTCTCGGAGCAGACCAGGTCAACTGTTATGTTGGCCCATACCAACTCCCTCCCCTGAACCCTCCTCCCCACCGGAATATCAACAAGTTCACGCCAGAAGTTACTATTTCATTTAGGAAAGAAATGGAACCAGTGTTAAACAGAGGTGAACAGTGGTGAACAGTGCTTAAGTCAGTAAGAACAACTCAACAGTAACAGTGGTACCCAAGTTGACCTTTCACACAGTGAGGTCCCAGGTACCCAGTGATAACGGCCTGTGAGACCCAACTACCAGCGATGTGTTAATCCGTCTACGATAGGAAGGCCTGGAACCACACCTCACTCATATAACACCATCTGTGAGGGAATTACTACACCACGTGAGGCCCCTCATAACACCATATGTGAAGGAGTTACTACACCACGTGAGGCCCCTCATACCACCATCTGTGAGGGAATTACTACACCACGTGAGGCCCCTCATAACACCATCTGTGAGGGAATTACTACACCACGAGAGGCCCCTCATAACACCCATCTGTAGAAATTACTACACACATGAGGCCCCTCATAACACCATCTGTGAGGGTACTACACCACATTGAGGCCCCTCCTGCTTACCATCTATGAGAATTACTACACCACGTGAGGCCCCTCATAACACCATCTGTGAGGGAATTACTACACCACGTGAGGCCCTCATAACACCATCTGTGAGAATTACTACACCCACATTGGGGCCCTCATAACACCATCTGTGAGAACTACTACACACACACAGGGTCCCTCCTAACACCATCTGGGAGGGAGTTACTACACTACGTTTTTGCTGTTCAACACCTACATTAATCTGTATGTTCACTGTATGTTCCTTTACCTTTCTCTAATGAAGGCTTTCGTTAAACCACCAATGTATGTAATAAGTCATTTATGTCCAATGTATATTTTCAGCCTTCGGGCTGCAGAACTTTTTCAATAAACCGTTAATTATTATTATTATTATTATTATTAATCTAACCAAAAAACGGAAAAATTATAGGAACTTTCTGGCATCGGAATAAAATTGTGCTGTTTTTAAATGGAATTATTTCTCTGGGCTAAAGTCAAAGGGTTAGGTTAGGTTTAGGTTAGGTTAGGTTAGGTTGTGGTTAGGTTAGGTTAGGTTGTGGTTAGGTTAGGTTAGGTTGTGGTTACGTTAGGTTGTGGTTACGTTAGGTTGTGGTTACGTTGGGTTGTGGTTACGTTAGGTTGTGGTTACGTTAGGATATAAGTAAATCAGGCAGATGTGTGGCCCTCAGACAGGTGTGTGGCCAGATATATGGCCACACACTTCAGGAATAGAACTAAACAAAGAATTGGGTACACGATAAACTAGCTACCTCCCACAGGATGAGCATAGGGTACACGATAAACTAGCTACAGCCCACAGGATGAGTATAGGGTGCACGATAAACTAGCTACCACCCAGAGGAAGCATATGAGCTGCACAATAAACTAGCTACCGCCCACATCCTTACTCCTGTACCCTGAGGCAGTATCCCACGGGACAAATTGCTAGGATACCTGACATAGTAATTTAAATATTGAACAGCAGAGAGAATTGCTTTTGGCCACTTGGGAGGTATTGCGTGCGTGTGTGTGCGTGTGTGTGTGTGTGTGCGTGCGTGTATCTTTCTATCTGTCTGTGTAACTATGTATGTAAGTGTGTGTGTGTGTGTGTATCTACC
>NW_024723780.1:0-13091 GCF_018991925.1 Homarus americanus
TCTAGTAGCTTATGTACAGGGTTGCTACTCGGCACAGTAGCTTATATACAGGGTTGCTACTCGGCACAGTAGCTTATATACATAACCTACAGACCAGGGGAATTTGTTATACTCGATCAGGGAACTTTGTTATATTCGGTGAGGGGACTTGTTATACTCGATCAGGGGACTTTGTTACACTCGTTCAGGGGACTTTGTTATACTTGATCAGGGGACTTTGTTATACTCGATGAGGGGGCTTTGTTATACACGATCAGGGGGCTTTGTTATACTTGATCAGGGGCCTGTGTTCTAATCGTTCAAGGGACTTTGTTATACTCGATCCGGGGACTTTGTTATACTCGACTAGGGGAGTTTGTTATACTCGACCAGGGGACTTTGTTATACTCGATGAGGGGCCTTTGTTAAACTCGATGAGGGGCCTTTGGGCCTTTGTTATACTCGACCAGGGGCCTTTGTTATACTCGATCAGGGCCTTATTAAACTCGATGAGGGCCTTTTGTTATACTCGATCAGGACTTGTTATACTCTATCAGGACTTTGTTATACTCCGGATCAAAGGGCTTTTTATACCCGATCAAGAAACTTTTGTTATACTCGATCAGGGCCTTTTGTTTTAATCGTTCAGGGGACTTTTGTTATACCTCGGCGAGGGGCCTTTGTTATACTCGGACCAGGGACTTTGTTATACTCCGGATCAGGGCCTTTGTTAACCTGATCAGGGCCTTTGTTATAATCGATCAGGGCCTTTGTCAAATCCTGCAGTGGATCAGGGGCCCTTGTTATACCAAGGATCAGGGACTTTGTTATACTCGATCAGGACTGGTTATACTCGGATCAGCGGACTTTTGCTATACCTGGATTAGGGGGACTTTGTTTATGCCTGATGAGGGGCCTTTGTTATACTCGATCAGGGGCCTTTGTTATACTCTTTCCGCTGATCAGGACTTTGTTATACTCGACCAGGGTTCTTTGTTATACTCGACCAGGGGAGTTTGTTATACTCGACCAGGGGACTTTGTTATACTCGATGAGGGCCTTTGTTAAACTCGATGAAGGGCCTTTGTTATACTCAACCAGGGGACTTTGTTATACTCGATGAGGGGCCTTTGTTAATCTCGATCAGGGGCCTTTGTTATATTCGATTAGGGAACTTTGTTGTACTCGATCAGGGCCCTTTGTTATAATCGTTCAGGGGACTTTGTTATACTCGATCAGGGGACTTTGTTATACTCGATCAGGGGACTTTGTTATACTCGACCAGGGGAGTTTGTTATACTCGACCAGGGGACTTTGTTATACTCAATCAGGGGCCTTTGTTAAACTCGATGAGGGGCCTTTGATAGACTCGATCCGGGGACTTTGTTATACTCGATCAGGGGACTTTTTTATACTCGATCAGGGAGCTTTGTTATACTCAATTAGGGAACTTTGTTATACTCGATCAAGGGACTTTGTTGTACCCGATCAGCGGACGTTGTTATACTCGATCAGGGGCCACTGTTATACCCGATCAGGGGACTTTGCTATACTCGATCAGGGGACACTGTTATACTCAATGAGGGGGCTTTGTTATACTCGATCAGGGAACTTTGTTATACTCGGTGAAGGGACTTTGTTATACTCGATCAGGGGACTTTGTTATACTCGTTCAGGGGACTTTGTTATACTTGATGAGGGGACTTTGTTATACTCGATGATGGGGCTTTGTTATACACGATCAGGGGGCATTGTTATACTTGAACAGGGGCCTTTGTTACAATCGTTCAAAAGACTTTGTTATACTCGATCAGGGGATTTTGTTATACTCGACCAGGGGACTTTGTTATACTCGATGAGGGGCCTTTGTTAATCTCGATGAGGGGCCTTTGTTATACTCGACCAGGGGACTTTGTTATGTTCTTTCAGGGGCCTTTGTTAAACTCGATCAGAGGCCTTTGTTATACTCGATCAGGGGGCTTTGTTATACTCGATCAGGGAACTTTGTTATACTCGATCAGGGGCCATTGTTATAATCGTTCAGGAGATTTTGTTATACTCGATCAGGGAACTTTGTTATACTCGATCAGGGGACTTTATTATACTCGACCAGGAGAGTTTGTTATACTCGACAAGGAGACTTTGTAATACTCGATCAGCGGACTTTGTTTTACTCGATCAGGGGACTTTGTTATACTCTGATGAGGGCCTGAAAGTTAAATCCCGATCAGGGCCTTTGTTATAATCGATCAGGGCCTTTTGTTAAATCCTGGATCAGGGGCCCTTGTTATACTCGATCAGGGACTTGTTATACTCGATCAGGACTTTGTTATAATGATCAGCGGACTTTGTTATACCTGATTAGGGACTTTTGGTTATACCTCGATGAGGTGCCTTTGTTATACTCCGATCAGGGCCTTTGTTATACTCCGATCAGGGACTTTGTTGAGATGACCAGGTTCTGTTATACTCCTACCAGGAGTTTGTTATACTCGACCAGGGGACTTTGTTATACTCGATGAGAGCCTTTGTTAAACTCGATGAGGGGCCTTTGTTATACTCGACCAGGGGTCTTTGTTAAACTCGATGAGGGGCCTTTGTTAAACTCGATTAGGGGCCTTTGTTATACTCGATTAGGGAACTTTGTTGTACTCGATCAGGGGCCTTTGTTATAATCGTTCAGGGGACTTTGTTATACTCGATCAGGGGACTTTGTTATACTCGATCAGGGGACTTTGTTATACTCGACCAGGGGAGTTTGTTATACTCGACCAGGGACTTTGTTATACTCCAATGAGGGCCTTTTGTTAAACTCGATGAGGGCCTTTGATATCCGATCCGGGGACTTTTGTTATACTAGATCAGGGACTTTTTATACTCGACTAGGGAGCTTTGTTATACCTGATTAGGGAACTTTGTTATACTCGGGACAAGGGATTCTTTGTTGTACCCGGGATCAGCGGACGTTGTTATACCTGATCAGGGCCTTTGTTATACCCGATCAGGGAATTTTATACCTGGGATCAGGGGACACTTTATACTCAATGAGGGGGCTTTGTTATACTCGATCAGGGAACTTTTGTTATACTCGGTGAAGGGACTTTGTTATACTCGATCAGGGGACTTTGTTATACTCGTTCAGGGGACTTTGTTATACTTGATGAGGGGACTTTGTTATACTCGATGATGGGGCTTTGTTATGCACGATCAGGGGGCATTGTTATACTTGAACAGGGGCCTTTGTTACAATCGTTCAAAAGACTTTGTTATACTCGATCAGGGGATTTTGTTATACTCGACCAGGGGACTTTGTTATACTCGATGAGGGGCCTTTGTTAATCTCGATGAGGGGCCTTTGTTATACTCGACCAGGGGACTTTGTTATGTTCTTTCAGGGGCCTTTGTTAAACTCGATCAGAGGCCTTTGTTATACTCGATCAGGGGACTTTGTTATACTCTATCAGGGGACTTTGTTATACTTGATCAGGGGGCTTTGTTATACTCGATCAGGGAACTTTGTTATACTCGATCAGGGGCCATTGTTATAATCGTTCAGGAGACTTTGTTATACTCGATCAGGGAACTTTGTTATACTCGATCAGGGGACTTTATTATACTCGACCAGGAGAGTTTGTTATACTCGACAAGGAGACTTTGTTATACTCGATCATGGGCCTTTGTTAAACTTGAATAGGGGCCTTTGTTACATTCGATCAGGAGAGTTTGTTATACTCGATCAGGGGACTTTGTTATACTCGATCAGCGGACTTTGTTTTACTCGATCAGGGGACTTTGTTATACTCGATGAGGGGCCTTTGTTATACTCGATCAGGGGCCTTTGTGATACTCGATCAGGGGACTTTGTTATACTCGACCAGGGTTCTTTGTTATACTCAACCAGGGGAGTTTATTATACTCGACCAGGAGACTTTGTTATACTCGATGAGGGCCTTTGTTAAACTCGATGAGGGGCCTTATTATACTCAGCGACTAGGGACTTTGTTACACTCGATCAGGGGCCTTTGTTAAACTCTCGCTGATCAGGGCCTTTGTTATACCTTAGATCAGGGGACTGTGTTATACCTCTATCAGGGACTTTTGTTATACTCGATCAGGGTGCTTTGTTATACTCGATCAGGGAACCTTTTGTTATACTCGGATCAGGGCCTTGTTATAATTTCCGTCGTTCAAGGGACTCCTGCTCATACTCGATCAGGGGACTTTATATACTCGCGATCAGGGGACTTTGTTCTCTCGTCCAGGGTGAAGTTTGTTATACCTTTAATAAAGGACTTTGTTGCGGCTCTCGATCAGGGCCTTGTTGCAAACCGATCAGCCTTTGTTATACTCGATCAGGGTCTTTTGCTATACTCGATCAGTGACTTTGTTATACCTGATCAGCCTGTGTTATACCCGATCAGGGACTTTTGCTATACCTGATCAGGGGACATTGTTATACTCTATGAGGGGGGGTTTGTTATACTCGATCAGGGAACTTTGTTATACTCGGTGAGGGGACTTTGTTACACTCGATCAGGTGACTTTGTTATACTCGTTCAGGGGACTTTGTTATACTTGATTAGGGGACTTTGTTATACTCGATGAGGGGGCTTTGTTATACACGATCAGGGGCTTTGTTATACTTGATCAGTGGCCTTTGTTATAATCGTGAAAGGGACTTTGTTATACTCGATCAGGGGACTTTGTTATACTCGATCAGGGGACTTTGTTATACTCGACCAGGAGCTTGCTCGACCAGGGACTTTTGTTATACTCGATCAGGGGCCTCGGTTAAACCTGGATCAGGGCCTTTGTTATACTTGATCAGGGGAATTTTTGTTTACACTCTTATCAGGGAACTTTCTATACTCAATAAGGGGCTTTTGTTATACGTATCAGGAACTTTTGTTATATTCTCGATCAGGGCCTGTTATAATCGTTCAGGGACTTTGTTATACTCGAACAGGGGACTTTGTTATACTCGATCAGGGGACTTTGTTATATATCGACCAAGGGAGTTTGTTATACTCGACCAGGGGACTTTGCTATACTCGATGAGGGGCCTTTGTTAAACTTGATCAGGGGCCTTTGTTATACTCGATCAGGGGACTTTGTTATACTCGATTAGGGGACTTTGTTATACTCGATCAGCGGACTTTGTTATACTCGATCAGGAGACTTTGTTATACTCGATGTGTGGACTTTGTTATACTCTATCAGGGGACTTTGTTATACTCGATCAGGGAGCTTTGTTATACTCGATCAGGGAACTTTGTTATACTCGAACAGGGGCCTTTGTTATAATCATTCAGGGGACTTTGTTATACTCGATCAGGGGACTTTGTTATACTCGATCAGGGGACTTTGTTATACTCGACCAGGAGAGTTTGTTATACTCGACCAGGAGACTTTGTTATACTCGATCAGGGGCCTTTGTTAAACTTGATGAGGGGCCTTTGTTATATTCGATCAGGGAGTTTATTATACTCGATCAGGGGACTTTGTTATACTTGGATCAGCGGACTTTGTTTACTCGATCAGGGGACTTTGTTATACTCGATCAGGGGACTTTGTTATACTCGATCAGGGGGCTTTGTTATACTCGATTAGGGAACTTTGTTATACTCTATCAGGGGACTTTGTTGTACCCGATCAGCGGACATTGTTATACTCGATCAGGGGCCTTTGTTATACCCGATCAGGGGACTTTGCTATACTCGATCAGGGGACACTGTTATACTCTATGAGGGGGCTTTGTTATACTCGATCAGGCAACTTTGTTATACTCGGTGAGGGGACTTTGTTATACTCTATCAGGGGACTTTGTTATACTCGTTCAGGGGACTTTGTTATACTTGATGAGGGTACTTTGTTATACTCGATGATGGGGCTTTGTTATACACGGTCAGGGGGCATTGCTATACTTGAACAGGGGCCTTTGTTACAATCGTTCAAAAGACTTTGTTATACTCGATCAGGGGATTTTGTTATACTCGACCAGGGGACTTTTTTATACTCGATGAGGGGCCTTTGTTAATCTCGATGAGGGGCCTTTGTTATACTCGACCTGGGGACTTTGTTATACTCTTTCAGGGGCCTTTGTTAAACTCGATCAGAGGCCTTTGTTATACTCGATCAGTGGACTTTGTTATACTCTATCAGGGGACTTTGTTATACTCGATCAGGGGGCTTTGTTATACTCGATCATCAGGGAACTTTTGTTATACCTGACCAGCCATTGTTATAACTGTTCAGGGAGACTTTTTATACCTTTATCAGGGAACTTTGTTATACTCTGATCGGGGACTTTATTATACCCGACCAGAGAGTTTGTTATATCTGACAAGGAGACTTTGTTATACCTGGATCATGGGCCTTTGTTAAACTTGAATAGGGGCCTCTTTGTTATGGCCTGGATCAGAGAGTTTGTTATACTCGATCAGGGGAAGTTGTTATACTCGATCAGCGGACTTTGTTTTACTCGATCAGGGGACTGTGTTATACTCGATGAGGGGCCTTTGTTATACTCGATCAGGGGCCTTTGTTATACTCGATCAGGGGACTTTGTTATACTCGACCAGGGTTCTTTGTTATACTCGATCAGGGAAGTTTGTTATACTCGGTGAGGGGACTTTGTTATACCTTCGGATGAGTGGGCCTTGTTAAACCTGATGAGGGGCCTTTGTTATAATGACCAGGGGACTTTGTTACACTCCGGATCAGGGCCTTTGTTAAACTCGATCAGGGCCTTGTTATACTCGATCAGGGACTGTGTTATACTCTATCAGGGGATCTTTGTTATACTCGATCAGGGTGCTTTGTTATACTCGATCAGGGAACTTTGTTATACTCGATCAGGGGCCTTTGTTATAATCGTTCAAGGGACTTTGTTATACTCGATCAGGGGACTTTGTTATACTCGATCAGGGGACATTTTTATACTCGACCAGGGGAGTTTGTTATACTCGAGCAAAGGCCTTTGTTATACTCGATCAGGGGCCTTTGTTAAACTCGATCAGGGGCCTTTGTTATACTCGATCAGGGCACTTTGTTATACTCGATCAGCGGACTTTGTTATACTCGATCAGGGGCCTTTCTTATACCCGATCAGGGGACTTTGCTATTCTTGAGCAGGGGACATTGTTATACTCTATGAGGGGGGCTTTGTTATACTCGATCAGGGAACTTTGTTATACTCGGTGAGGGGACTTTGTTACACTCGATCAGGGGACTTTGTTATACTCGTTCAGGAGACTTTGTTATACATGATCAGGGGACTTTGTTATACTCGATGAGGGGGCTTTGTTATACACGATCAGGGGGCTTTGTTATACTTGATCTAGGGCCTTTGTTATAATCGTTCAAGGGACTTTGTTATACCTCGATCAGGACTTGTTATTCTCGATCAGGGACTTTTGTTATACTCTCGACCAGGGAGTTTGTTATGCCTGACCAGGGACTTTTGTTATACCTGATCAGGGCCCCTGCGTTCCCTGATCAGGGCCTTTGTTATACTTGGATCAGGGGACTTTTGTTATACTCTCATCAGGGACTTCTTATACTCAATAAGGGGCTTTGTTATACGCGTATCAGGGAACTTTGTTATACTCGATCAGGGGCCTTGTTATAATCGTTCAGGGGACTTTGTTATACTCGATCAGGGGACTTTGTTATACTCGATCAGGGGACTTTGTTATATATCGACCAGGGGAGTTTGTTATACTCGACCAGGGGACTTTGCTCTACTCGATCAGGGGCCTTTGTTAAACTTGATCAGGGGCCTTTGTTATACTCGATCAGTGGACTTTGTTATACTCGATCAGGGGGCTTTGTTATACTCGATCAGCGGACTTTGTTATACTCGATCAGGAGACTTTGTTATACTTGATGTGTGGACTTTGTTATACTCTATCAGGGGACTTTGTTATACTCGATCAGAGAGCTTTGTTATACTCGATCAGGGAACTTTGTTATACTCGATCAGGGGCCTTTGTTATAATCGTTCGGGGGACTTTGTTATACTCGATCAGGGGACTTTGTTATACTCGATCAGGGGACTTTGTTATACTCGACCAGGAGAGTTTGTTATACTCGACCAGGAGACTTTGTTATACTCGATCAGGGGCCTTTGTTAGACTTGATGAGGGGCCTTTGTTATATTCGATCAGGGGAGTTTGCTATACTCGATCAGGGGACTTTGTTATACTTGATCAGCGGACTTTGTTTTACTCGATCAGGGGACTTTGTTATACTCGAGGAGGGGCCTTTGTTATACCTGATGAGGGGCCTTGTTATAATCGATCAGGGGACTTTGTTATACTCGATGAGGGCTTTCGTTAAACTTCCGATGAGGGGCCTTTTGTTATACTCGACCAGGGGACTTTGTTATACTCTCGATCAGGGCCTTTTTGTTAAACTCCGATCAGGCGCCTTTTGTTATACTCTCGGATCAAGGACTTTGTTATACTCTATCAGGGGACTTTGTTAAACTCGATCAGGGTGCTTTGTTATACTCGATCAGGAACTTTGTTATACTCGATCAGGGGCCTTTGTTATAATCGTTCAAGGGACTTTGTTATACTCAATCAGGGGACTTTGTTATACTCGATCAGGGGAATTTGTTATACTCGAACAGAGGAGTTTGTTATACTCGACCAACGGACTATGTTATACTCGATCAGGGGTCTTTGTTAAACTCGATCATGGGCCTTTGTTATACTCGATCAGGGGACTTTGTTATACTCGATCATCGGACTTTGTTATACTCGATCAGGGGCCTTTGTTATACCCGATCAGGAGACTTTGCTATACTCGATCAGGGGACATTGTTATACTCTATGAGGGGGGCTTTGTTATACTCGATCAGGGAACTTTGTTATACTCGGTGAGGGGAATTTGTTATACTCGACCATGGGACTTTGTTATACTCGATGAGGGGCCTCTCTTAAACTCGATGAGGGGCCTTTGTTATACTCGACCAGGGGACTTTGTTATACTCGACCAGGGGAGTTTGTTATACTCGACCAAAGGACTTTGATATACTCGATCAGGGGCCTTTGTTAAACTCGATCAGGGGACTTTGTTAAACTCGATCAGGGGCCTTTGTTATACTCGATCAGGGGACTTTGTTATACTCTATGAGGGGAATTTGTTATACTCGATCAGGGTGCTTTGTTATACTCGATGAGGGAACGTTATTATACTCGATCAGAGCCTTTGTTATAAACGTTCAGGGGACTTTGTTATACTCCATCAGGGGATTTTGTTATACTCGATCAGGGGACTTTGTTATACTGGACCAGGGGAGTTTGTTATACTCGACCAGGGGACTTTATTATACTCTTTCAGGGTACATTGTTATACTCAAACAGGGGGCTTTATTATACTCGATCAGGGAACTTTGTTATACTCGATCAGGAGCCTTTGTTATATTCGTTAAGGGGACTTTGTTAAACTCGATCAGGGAACTTTGTTATACTCGATCAGGGGACTTTGTTATACTCGACCAGGGGAGTTTGTTATACTCGATAAAACGACTTTGTTATACTCGATCAGTGGACTTTGTTATACTCGACCAGGGGAGTTTGTTATACTTGACCAGGGGTCTTTGTTATACTCGATGAGGGGCCTTTGTTAAACTCGATGAGGGGCCTTTGTTATACTCGACCAGGGGCCTTTGTTATACTCGATCAGGGGCCTTTATTAAACTCGATGAGGGGCCTTTGTTATACTCGATCAGGGGACTTTGTTATAATTTCATCAGGGTTTTGTTATTCGATCAAAGCGGCTTGATAAATCCTGATGAAGAAACTTTGTTGGTACTTCCGAACAGGGGCCTTTGGTTTTAATCAAGAGGGACTTTAAGAGACTCGCGATGAGGCCTTTGTTATACTCGACCAAGGGATCCTTTGTTATACTCGATCAGGGCCTTTTGTTAAACCCGATCAGGGCCTTTGTTATAATCGATCAGGGACTTTGTTATACTCGACCAGGTTCTTTGTTATACTCGACCAGGAGTTTGTTATACTCGACCAGGAACTTTGTTATACTCGATGAGGGCCTTGTTAAACCCGATCAGGGGCCTTTGTTATACTCGATTAGGGAACTTTGTTGTACTCGATCAGGGCCTTTGTTATAATCGTTCAAGGGACTTTGTTATACTCGATCAGGTGACTTTGTTATACTCGATCAGGGCTTTGTTATACTCGACCAGGAGTTTGTTATACTCGACCAGGGACTTTGTTATACTTGATCAGGGGCCTTGTTAAACTCTGATCAGGGGCCTTTGATAGACTAGATCAGGGGACTTTGTTATACTCGATTAGGGGCCTTTTTTTGGACTCCGATCAGGGGCCTTTGTTATACTCGATCAGGGACTTTGTTATACCCGATCAGGGGACTTTCTCATACTCGAGCAGGGGGCTTTGTTATACTCGATGAGGGGACTTTGTTATACTCGACTAGGGGACATTTTTATTCTTGACCAATGGACTTTGTTATACAAGATGAGAGGCCTTTGTTATACTCGATCTGGGGACTTAGTTATACTCGAGTAGGGGACTTTATTATACTCGATCAGGAGACTTTTTTATACTCGACCAGAGGACTTTGTTATACCCGATCAGAGGACTTTGTTATACTCGACCAGGGGACTTTTTTATACTTGATCAGTGGACTTTGTTATACTCAATGAGGGGCCTTTGGTATACTCGATCAGGGGACTTTGTTATACTCGATGAGGGGACTTTGTTAATCGCGATCAGGGGACTTTTTTATACTCGACCAGAGGACTTTGTTAAACTTGATCAGGGGATATGTTATACTCGATCAGTGGACTTTGTTATACTCCATTAGGGGCCTTTTTTATACTCGATGAGGGGGCTTTGTTTTACTCGACCAGGGGACTTTGTTATACTCGATTAGGGACTTTGTTATACTCAACCAGGGGACTTTTTTAAAATTAATCAGGGGACTTTGTCATACTCGATCAGGGGAATTTTGTTATACTCGATCAGGGGATATGTTATACTCGATGAGGGGACTTTGTTATACTCAACCAGAGGACTTTGTTATACTCGAACAGGGGACTTTGTTATACTCAATCAGGGGACTTTGTTATACTCGATGAGGGGACTTTGTTATACTCGACCAGAGGACTTTTCTATTCTCGATCAGGGGATATGTTATACTCGATGAGGGGATTTTGCTATGCTTGATTAGGGGACTTTGTTATACTCGATAAGGGAAATTTTTTTATACTCGATGAGAGGACTTTATTATACTCGACCAGGGGCCTTTGTTATACTCGATAAGAAAACTTTGCTATACTCGACCAGGGGACTTTGTTATACTCGATCAAGGGACTTTTGTTATACTCGATCAGGGGACTTTGTTATACTCGTCCAGGGGCCTTTGTTATACTCGATCAGGGGACTTTTGTTATACTCGATCAGGGGACTTTGTTATACTCGACCAGGGTCCTTTGTTATACTCGATCAGGGGACTTTGTTATACTCGATAAGTGGACTGTGTTATACTCGATAAGAGGAATTTGTTATACTCGATCAGGGGACTTTGTCTTACTCGATCAGGGCCCTTTGCTATAATCGACCAGGGGACTTTGTTATAATCGATCATGGGACTTTGTTATGCTCGATATGGGGACTTTGTTATACTGGGCCAGGGGACTTTTTTATACTCGATCAGGGACTTTGTTATACTAGTATCAGGGGACTTTGTTATACTCGGTCAGGGACTTTGTTATAATCGACCAGGGGACTTTGTTATACTCGGTCAGGGACTTTGTTATAATCGATCAGGGGACTTTGTTATGCTCGATCTGGGGACTTTGTTATACTGGGCCGCAGGAGACTTTGTTATACCGATCAGGGGATATGCTTATACTCGATCAGGGACTTTTGTTATACTGGACCAGGGACTTTGTTATACTCGATCAGGGGACTTTGTTATATACTCGATGAGGGGACTTTGTTATACTCGTCAGGGTCTTTGTTATACTCGATGAGGGGACTTTGTTATACTCGATCAGGGGACTTTGTTATACTCGATGAGGGCCTTTGTTAAACTCGATGAGGGGCCTTTGTTATACTCGACCAGGGGACTTTGTTATACTCGATCAGGGGCCTTTGTTAAACTCGATTAGGGGCCTTTGTTATACTCGATCAAGGGACTTTGTTATACTCTATCAGAGGACTTTGTTATACTCGATCAGTGTGCTTTGTTATACTCGAACAGGGAACTTTGTTATACTCGATCAGGGGCCTTTGTTAGCATACTTTCGATCAGAATTTTGTTATACTCGATCAGAGGACTTTGTTATACTCGACCAGGGGCCTTTGTTATTCTCGATTAGAAAACTTTCTTATACTCGACCAGGGGACTTTGTTATACTCGACCAGGGAAATTTTTTATAATCAGGGCATTTGTTATAACCGTTCAGGACTTTGCTATACTCCATCAGGGATTTTGTTATACCTCGATCAGGGTGCTTGTTATACTCGATCAGGAACTTTGTTATACCTCGATCAGGGCATTTGTTATAATCGTTCAGGGACTTTTGCTATACCCATCAGGGATTTTGTTATACCGATCAGGGGACTTTGTTATACTCGATCAGGACTTTGTTATACTCTACCAGGAGAGCTTGTTATACTCGACCAGGAGACTTTGTTATACCTGATCAGGGGCCTTTGTTAAACTTGATGAGGGGCCTTTTGTTATATTCGATCAGGGAGTTTGTTATACCATCAGGGACTTTGTTATACTCGGATCAGCGGACTTTTATTTTACCTGATTAGGGACTTTGTTATACTCGATGAGGGCCTTTGTTATACTCGATGAGGTGCCTTTGTTATAATCGATCAGGGACTTGTTATACCTTTCGGATGAGGGGCTCGTTAAACTTCCGATGAGGGGCCTTTGTTATACCTCGACCAGGACTTGTTATACTCGATCAGGGGCCTTTTGTTAAACCTGATCAGGCGCCTTTGTTATACTCGATCAAGGACTTTGCTTATACTCGATCAGGGGAATTTGTTATACTCACCAGAGGAGTTTGGTGTGCCATAATTCCACCAAAGGACTATGTTATA
>NW_024723781.1:0-7349 GCF_018991925.1 Homarus americanus
TACATCTCACTTCCTACATCTCTCTTCACAATCTTTTTCATCTCCTTCACATCTTCCTCGTCCTCACTTCAATCTTCACCATATCTCCTTCAATCTTACATCTCATACAATCTTCACCACATCTCACTTCACAATCACATCTCCTTCACAATCTTCTCTACATCTCTTATACAATCTTCACTGTCTCATACAATCTTCACTCATCTCATACAATCTTACTACATCTCTTACAATCTTCCTACCTTCTCATTCTAATCTTCACCATCTCCTTTCACAATCTTCCACCATCTCCTTCACAATCTTACCCACATCTCATACAAATCTTGCATCTCTTGATGTTTCATTCTTCACAATCTTCTTCTGTGCAATCTTCACCATCTCAGCTTTACAATGTATCTGTTACCCATGCATCCTTCATGCAATCTTACTACATCTGCTTCATGATATTTCACTCACTTCTCATGCATTCTTGACCTTCTATTTAACAATCTTTTTCATCACTTACAGTCTTCACTTCTTCTCAGTTTAAAATCTTCTTTTCTCTCCTTGCAAAAGTCTTCTGTCACTTCACAGTCTTCTGCCTCAATTCACAATCTTTACTTCAGTCTCCTTTACAATCTTGCATCTTACATCTTCTTTCGTCTCTTCTACATTTTTGCTCGTTACTTCTAAATCTTCGGCTTCATCTCCTTGATTTTTCTTCCACAATCTTCTGCATTCACTTTACAATCTTCTTTACATCTCTTCACAATCTTCACTGTCCCTTCTGAATCTTCACCATTCTCCTTCACAATCTTCACTCATCTTTCGCCTGTCTTCAGTACATCTCCTTCATCTTCACCCCAATACATCTCACTTTCTTCTACATCTCACTTCACAATCTTCATTGTCTACATTACAATCTTCACCTATGTCTCATTCGATCTTCCTACATATCATTTGCAATCTTCTGCATCTCTGCTTTCACAATCTTCATTTCCATCTCTGCTTCCAGTGTCTTCCATCTCAATTTATAATCTTCACTTGCATCTCCTTCACAATCTTCTTTCCTCTCATAACAATCTTCACTACATCTCTTCTTCACAATCTTCCATCCTTCACCAATCTTCCTCGTCTCACTTCACATCTTCACCATCTCCTTCACATTCTTCTTTAATCTCATGCAATCTTCACCGCATCTCACTGTCTCAATCTTACCCACTTCTAAATCTTTACTACATCCCTTCTGATTCTTCTTGCATCTCCACTTCAAATCTTACCATCTCATTGCATTCTTCACTACATCTCCTTACAATCTTTTCATCTCCTTTACAATCTTCTTTCATCTCATTCATTCTTCACTACATCTCATTGTCTTCCTACATCTCCTTCTGATCTTCATTGCCTCCTTGCACAATTCTTGCCATGCTGTTTACAATCTTCTACATCTGCCCACAATCTTCGTACATCTGCTTCACAATCTTTTCATCTCAGCTTCAATCTTCATTACATCTCTGCTTCAGTCTTTACGTAGACACTATCTTACTTACATATAAGCATCTTCATCATCACTAAAGCACATGATGTTCACTAACTTTCCATCTTAGTACATATAACATCCATCATCACTGCATATAACTTTGATATACTTCATATAGAGACCATCCATCTGGCTTATAACTCCATCTGGCATCATTGCATATAGCACAATATCATCACTACATATGTATCATCGTCACATCACCATATATAACCATCCATCATCACCATATAACACCATCCGTATCACTTACGTATGTGAAACCAACTATCATCACTTTCATATAACGTATTCATCATTCACTGCATATAACACCATCGCTTCATCACTACATATAGAACCATCCTATCATCTTTCATATATTATATTACATCATCTACATATAACACCATCAAGCATCTACATATAGCACCACCAATCATCACTACATAACGTCATCCATCATCACTACATATAACTCTATCCATCATCACTTTGATAACACCATCTGTGTCACTGCATATAACATCAACCGTCATCACTTACATATAACATCATGCATCATCAATATGTATATATATAACACCATCATCATATTACGTTATATATTACCCTCTTATCATCACTACATATAACATCTCATCATTACTTCAATATAAGCATGCATGTCTTTCATTTCTCTTACCATCATCATCTACATATAACACCATCCATCATCTTTAAAGCACCATCTCTTTACTATATTGATAAGCAAGCTTTATTTTGTTGTCAATTTCTTTAAATTTTCAGCTTATTAAACAGTAATTCTTTCTTGTATGGTAGTGCAAATTTTGTGATTTGACTCATTGGAGAGCTTATTAGTGTATTCTACAGGTGGTTGCCGGCCGCACTGTATCGAGAAGGTGACTAAGGTTGAGGTGACCTTGCCAGGAAGGAGAGGAGGGCCCCCGATCTAACAAACTGCAGACCAAAAACACACTAAGACCCAAAACAACAAGACCCAAAACAACAAGAAGAAGAGAAACTACCACTTTTCTTGCCGTGTACAGAGACCAGTACCTGCCATGGGGAAATACATTTCACGGGAAAAAGGACACAAAGCGCTGGACCTCGCTTTGATTTTAAAAATATAATAGCTTGTTATTGATTTTGTGTTGTATTGTTACTTTTATTTTCATCTGTAAGCGTGCTGTTTTGGGAATATATTTAGTTACATAATATTTAGGTTTTGTGGTTTGTTTCCTGTATCCTTGTTTGCCAAGTAGCTGGACTTACAGTCTCGGTCGGGATTCCAAAACAAATCTAATATGTAACTTACGGGACCTCCTTGATCAACCTGGATATTGTGTGTGTTTGGTTGTGTTTTTTGTTTTTTATTCTTGTTAGACTTGTTTTATCATAGAATAATGAAGAAAATGTTTTGTACATCAACATACTAAAATACAATATTAGTTTTTTTTTACGACAAGAAGAGGCTTGGCTGTTCTATTTCTCGCTTTATGGAAGAGATGCAGCTTTTGTCTTCTTACAACTTTTCAAGTAATTTGTACCAAAATAGAAGATTTTTATTGTCCACATTTAGGGTATATTTTTTTTATGACTGAATAAACTTGCAGATAGACCTTATTAATGTGGTATAGCTGTAAATATCCTTCAGTAATGAAATCCAAACATGAGGTCAAGTGAACATTTTTGCTTAGACTCCGCCTTTGTTAGGACCAAGTTATAACAAGTTATTCTGCCAAGTATCCAATAAGTACCCATGACTCAGAGTTAAATAATACCTAACCTAATCTAAGTTCATCAAACTTAATAAAAAAAGTGGGGCAAAAAATAAGTGGTAAAGAAATTTTTTTCTCAGAAAAAGAATTATATTCAGAGGTTTTTTATCCGATACCTTCAGTCGTGATTATTTTGATGCAAAATTAGTAAAATGTATTTAACCCTAACACTACCTCACCTTACCTAATCTTACCTTACCTTATCTAACCTAACCTAATGTTACCTAACCTAACCACAATTGAGTTCTCTAGAAAGTTTTAATTTCATTTTCTTTTTTTAAAAATACATTTGCAGAGACAACAAACTTTTGATAATTATTTCTCCAACATATCTATAAATCTGTTGATGATATATAAATTTAGGATAGGTTAGGTTTGGTGTGATTAGGATAGGTTAGGCTAGTTTAGGATAGGCTAAGTTAGCTTAGGAAAGGCTAAGTTAGGTTACGATACACTAGGTTAGGTTTTAATCTGCATGATATTTTTACTGAACTTTTAAGCGATGTTATAATCCTGGCAGCAGGGTATCGATCACGAAAATAACACTTTGGTAGTTATAACATTTGATAAAGTTTATTATTACTGTAACATGAAACAAATCACTATAGCTGTACTTATCAATCCAGTATTAAATCTGTATTATCTTTGACCATCGCTCATTGGCCAGCTTATCTCTGCACTGTTCTCTGATATAATAAAGTATTGGTGAATGGGAATATTAATCATTTGTGAGTCACTTACTATAAAGGAAACTGTAACGGATTCTATGGACAGTTGGGAATATTTTCACGGAATAAGTCGGAGTAACTCCCCTCTTGCCCAAAAGCGATCCAAGGAGTTAATTCACAGAGCGAAAATCTAGACGAGTCTTCCTTGTTTGTTTTAGGTCACAACAACGAAAAGTTTAATAATATTTATTACAATGATTCAGGTTTTACTGTAATTCTTCTTTTTTATATTTTTAGTATTTTGTAGATTTTTTTCACCCAGTTCATTTCTTGTTTAGATTCATTATTGCAATTATTTTTATTAGAGAGTTGAATTAAAAGTTTATATCTAAGTATTTTACAGCTTCACAAATACTTTTATAAAATGTTGATACACACAGTGGACAGTTTTTAGTTCTTTCTTGTAATACCTCAGTATTACTCTGTTAAATTCTTACCATTTACACCTGACCATTTATTTATTTATTTTACAAATTGTTTAAAGAGAGAACATCACCAGCAGGATACAGATGATGAAGTAAATAGAAGTTTGTAACCTAACCCTACCCCCCACTGCTACCCCTCCCTCTTGTCCCACATTCTTACTCGTCACTCCTACCCCTTACTCCTACCCCTTACTCCCACCCCTTAATCCCACCCCTTATTCCCACCCCTTATTCCCACCCCTTGCTCCCACCCCTTCCTTCTACCCCTTACTTCTACCCCTTACTCCTACCCCTTACTTCTACCCCTTACTTCTACCCCTTACTCCTACCACTTACTCCTACCACTTACTCATACCCCTTACTCCCACCCCTTGCTTCCACCCTCTTACTCGTACCCCTTGCTCCCACCCCTTACTCCTGCCCTTACCTTGCCCTTACTGCCTTGCTCCCCACCCCTTGCTCTACCTCTCCCACCCTTAATCCCACCCTTAATCCCTTAGCTACCTGTACTCCACCATGCTCCCCGCCTCCCACCCATATCCTACCCATACTCTTTTATGCTCCCTTATATCACCTTCTCCACGCCTTATCTATCCTTATCCACCTTCTCCCACCCTTCTCCACACCCATACTCCTACCCCTTATCACCCTTACTCACACCCCCTGTCCCCTTACTCCCGCCTTACCATGCCTTACTCCACCTACTCCCACCGTTTTATCCCCTTGCCTCCACCCCTTACTCTCCTCGCCTCCTGCCTTCTCCACCTTACTCCCACCCATACTCCCACCTTATCACCCTTCTCCACCCTTGCTCCCTTTATCCCATGCTCACCCTTATACATATCACCAGCCTCCACCTTGCTCCCGCCCTATCACGCCTTGTCTACGCCTTATCACCCATACTCACCCTTGTCTTGCCTGCTCCATCATATCACCTTATCACCATACTCCTACCTTCTTCTGTACTCCCACCCTTACTCCTTCCTCCACATGTCACCCCATATAGCTCCGCCTTAATCACCTTATCTATCCCCTACTTTCTTATACTCATATATCCCTGCTCCACACCTCCCTTATACTCTACTCCCACCCTTACTCCCACCCCTTACTCCCTGCTCCCTTGCTCCCATTACTCCCCTTTCTCTCCCCCTTACTCCCCTACTACCCACTCCCTTCACCTTACTCCCACCTTACTCCCACCCTTCTCCCCACCCTCCCACCCTTTCCCTTCTCCTCCTTGCTCCCACTCTTTACTCCCCCTTGCTCCCTTCCTTAATACTCCCCCCCTTACTCCCTAACCCTTCCTACTCCCCACCCCACTCTCTACCCCTTGCCTTACTCCCATATGCTACTCCCTTACTCACTTCGCTGTTCATTGAGACACTCATCACTTTATTCTTGACAATTTGGGACCTGTGTTCTATAATATCAGGTCATTATTCTTAACTCAACTTTATATATATATCGAGTTGTCTAAAACCTTCACCACAAGAAAAGAAAAAGACAGTCGGATGGCTGAAATGTAATAAGCGAACATTGAGGTAATTAGGACATCAAACCATATTATAAATAGATCATAGTCATTGTTTGGGAAAATATTATTATAATCCATATTATAAAAACTAAATTCATTACTCAAAGGTAAAAGTATATAAAAATTATAAAATAAAAATAAAATTCAAAAAAGTAAAATAACATCTATTGATGGAATGAAAAATTATATCGTGAAGTGGGTAAAAGATTTCTTGGGTAGGTTTGGGCTCTATGTTCTGCATTACCGATGGTTCAGTGAAGTATCACTTAAGTTTTGTGAATCAGTATTTACAGTTTTTCTTAAAGGGTGACTTAGGTTACGGTCACGATCCTTTGATGAGCAATTAATTTGGAGCAAATTACATTTCTTAAATGTGAGTCACAGTTGGCTCTTGGTTTGGTTACTACAATAAAAGTTAACGCCGATTTCTTGGTAGAGAGCGGTTTATCACAACAACAATGCGAGGCTGACTTGGCAGCTATCATTATTATTGTTATTATTAAAAGAAATGAGGAAGCGAAGAAAAACTATTAGGGTTCGTGAGAGTGGCTGGCGGGAGGGAGGAGCAGTGTTTAATATGGACTGGTTCAGCTATAATTAGTTACAGTAGGAGGTTTGTTGGGTGTGGAGAATGACCGGCTGTATGGGCTTGTGTTTTATAAGCAAACCTTAAACACCACCAAATAATAAACTCAGTGTGTGTCGTAAAACTGTTTGGCATTTTTACATAATGTTGTTGATCTATGTTTATATATAGCCAAGGTAATATTCGGTAAATAAGCTTCGTGTCATTAAATATGGTATTAACGGGTTTGAAGCGATAATCTTGCTCGAAATAGTCAATTGACTATCTGATTATCAATATAATCTTCTAAAGCTTGCTCGAATTTCTCGAAAATTGCTGAAATAACTTTCGGCAAAGAAATGCTAAAAAAATGCGCATGTATTTGGTCATGGTTTATAGTATTATCCTCATTGTAGTGAAACGCACACACACACTCACCCATACAGTCACACACTCACCATTTTAATCACCACACACCCATACACAGTACGTGCACAAACCATACATACACACACACACACACACACACCATACATACACACCATACATACCACACACATACACACACACACACACACACCATGCACACACTTCAACAAACAAACACATATACACACACACACACACACACAATGCACACCACACATTTCATGCACACTCACACACACACACACCATGCACACACTCACACTGTGCACACACACTAATTGTTTTAATTTAGTTCTTGAACTCTTGAGTGTAGCGCTGTGTAAGCTTGCTTCTTGGCATTTTCTGTTTTATCTAGTAGCAGTGTTTACAGATGTATGAAGTAAATTATT
>NW_024723782.1:0-7024 GCF_018991925.1 Homarus americanus
TATATATATAAATATACAGTATATATATATATATATATATATATATATATATATATATATATATATATATATATATATATATATATGCTGATAACCACAAGGAAAGAAGAAAACACGAAGTTCCCAAGCGCTTTCGTGTAATTCATATCTTCAGGGGTGAGTACAGACTAGAGAGAAATACAAATCAAGGTGTATATATACAGAGGAGGGTGAGACCAGGTCCACAATGGTCAGGTATTAGGTAATGACCCTACTAATCTTTAAATAGCACACAACGGTTGGAGGTCAGGTCAGATGGTCAGGTGACCCGGCCTTCTCACACGAAAGTGCTTGGGAACTTCGTGTTTTCATCTTTCCTTGTGGTTATCAGCATATACCTAGATCACGCGCACCTACAGTGATTTACTTGCATATTTATATATATATATATATATATATATATATATATATATAAATATACAGTATATATATATATATATATATATATATATATATATATATATATATATATATATATATATATATATATATATATATGTGTGTGTGTGTGTGTGTGTGTGTGTAACTGGTCGGAAATTCTCACACTAGTTATTGTTTTTCTTTTTTTAGTTATAGTGGATGGTAATGCGGTGGAAGCGCCCCTCAGAGATTACAGAACCAGCACAAACACAATTAATAAAAGTATTTTTCGTGACTGTGGAATAGCTAGTACCTGTTGTAATGGTCATGATAAGAGCTAACCTGAAAACCTTAAGGATTCATATTACGCTCAAACGTCCACAAAACCTTCCGAGTCCCCCAGTGGAAACGTCCCCCGTTTTCTCTGTTTCCCCCGCCTTTGTCTATGGGAGCAGACGCTGTATGCTGGGACCTGTTGCCATCCATTCCTTTGTAATCAATTTAATTTTGCTTTCGATAGCTGAGTCAGAGCATTGTTAGTGAAGCTAATAGTAGAGAATGAAAATGAGTTCATAGTCTCAATTTCAACGTCAGAGGGTACCGTAAATTAATTCATTGGAATAGGAGTAGCTGGACTCCCTGGTCTGGTTTGAGTGAGGGCACGCGGGCATTTTAACCGTTAGTAAGTGCCCGTCCCTTCATCCATACAGGTCCCTAACGCAGCCTAGGCCGTGTCTGTAGGGTGGATGTTGTATCCACTATGTCTGGGGACATGTCCGAGGTCCAGTAGGATCAGTTACCTTCGTGAGACCCGGCCGTCAGACACTTCAGACCACCTATAGCCCCCATAGCTGGCTCGTCTGGGCCTAACGCTCGGTCCACGAGGTGACCCGGGACCACCAAGCCACACACCACTACCAGCCCCCATCATTGGTGGATGAGTGTCTACCTCAGTAGGGCTATATTTGTGTGGTGGAATTAACCCACTGGGATCTGCAGAGTTCGTCGGATAGTACTCCATGGTGGCTGGACCCCATGGCTGTTGCTTGAGTATCACTCCTGACGACTGAGTGTTGTAGTGGCAGTTGCTCTAATATGTATGGTGCTAAGTGACTATCCTAGTTGTGCTATTGAGTATGTCCACCCAGTAGGGTTGGAAGGGTATTGAATATGTCCACCCAGTAATGGTGTGAGTATGTTGAGCCTGAGGGCCTAGTAATAGATTTCGTCTGTTAGTACAAACCAATTCTTTCTTCTAATTTCATATTCATGTTTAAATAAACTTTGTATTTGTATAATTGTGTCTATTATTTACCTACAGTATTTACCGTTATTTCTTCCCTATTGCTTGATACTATCATTACACCTACCCACGAGCCTCCTATCGTCACGCTACCAATGGTGATATATAAGAGTAAAAGGAATTGTTACTGGCACACAGGCCCTCATGAAGGGTGGCAGTAGCAGCCCTCATAAATGGTGGCAGCTCAAGCCCTCATAAATGGTGGCAGCTCAAGCCCTCATAAATGGTGGCAGCTTAGGACCTCATAAATGGTGGCAGCTCAAGCCCTCATAATGGGTGGGCTTGGGATCAGTTCTATAAAAAGTTTTCTTAGTAATGTTTAGGAATTTGTCTATGAAAGATCTAGGGTATTTAAGGTTTGAGCCAATATTATATATATATTTGTATTCCTCATCGATGAATTCCGGACTGCAAATTCTCAAGGCACGTAAAAACATTGTTGAAAATACTGACTGTTTGACTTTATTATAGTGGGCAGAATAATAATGAATGTATGAACACACATTAGTTGGTTTTCTATAAATACTGAACTTAAAAGTGTTACCTTTTCTGTGTATCAGACAGTCTAGGAATGGCAATTTACAGTCTTGCTCTAATTCCACAGTGAATTTGATCGAGGGGGCTAAGTTGTTAAGTTGTGGCAGGAAAGCTTTTAGGTCCTCATTACATGGCCAGAGATATAATACATCATCAACATATCTAAACCAGACTGCTGAGGGTGGTAAAATATTACTTAATAGTTTCTTTTCAAAGAATTCCATATATAGGTTGCTTAATACAGGTGAGAGTGGATTACCCATTGCCATACCAATTTTTTGAGCATAATATTCTCCATTGAATTCGAATTTGCAATCCTTAATACATAGTTTGATGAGTTCGATGAAGTCGTCTTTCGAGACGGGCAGTGAAATATCATCCAGGGAATCTATGAGGAACTCTAGTAAATCATCAACTGGGACCTTTGTAAAGAGTGATGTTACATCAAAACTGACCAGTTTAAAATCATAATTAATGTGTAAGTTATTGAGTTTATCAACCAGATCCATATTATTCTTGATATTGGAGTTAGAAATGTTGCCAACTAGGGGATTTAGTAAAGAAACTAACCATTTAGATAGTTTATAAGGGATTGACCCAACTGAGCTAATGATGGGTCTTGCTGGGTTATTGGGCTTGTGGGTCTTGATTACACCGTACATGTATGGCAGTGGAGGGGACGTTGAAGTAAGATGTTTAATGAGAGTAGCTTTGCCTCTCAATAGGGACTTCAGTTTTTTGTTAAACTGGGTGTTGACAGTGTTGAGAGGATTATTTATGAGTTTAGAATATGTTGTAGTATCACATAAAAGGTCATTCATTTTAGAGATATAGTCATCTTTGTTTAAAATCACTACTGTGTTGGCTTTATCTGCTTTAGTGACATGTAGATCCTTATTTTTCTTAAGGGCTTGGATTGCTTTGGTGAATCTTTCTGGACAGTTTGGAACACAAGGCTTGGACATAGATGCATACACAACACCTTTACACATGTTCACTTCTTCATTGTCAAATTACTGAATTTCTCCAAATTGCAAAATGCTCTGGCTATGTCAACACTGTCGACTCCCTTGTTAGAACCATCAAAACTTAAACCATACCCGAGGGCACACAAGGTATCATTGTCTAGTTGTTTAGAGGAGAGATTCACTACACAGTTGTTATTGGCATCCTTAGTCCAATCACTATTTCTAATAAGGAGTGCCAATTTGTGGTCTATCTTGGCTTGAAGATCAGAACGCTCACGTCTCAGGTTATCAAAACAGTAGTCCAACATGAACTTTTTCCAATAACTCGGTATGGTCATATTAAAAGCGCGCTTTTTTTGTCTTACAATACGGAAGGCTTCATCCACTTCAATTTTCTTTATTTCGAAATGTTTCTTAAGGATGATTTCTTGGAACTCATCAAAGGGGCGGTCAGACATCTTCAGGACACGTTGTGGGAGGATTGATCTCGGCATAACTTTTTCACTGAGGCATGTCTGGAGAAATTTCAAACGTATTTTCAATTTGTGGGCCTTGATCATCGAAGAGGAGTATTCAGTAACGAAAGGAGACAGTCCAGGACAGCTTGTAGAGAGGATGAAGAAGTGGCGCGTGGAATCCATTTGTGCAAGTAAATCACTGTAGGTGCGCGTGATCTAGGTATATGCTGATAACCACAAGGAAAGAAGAAAACACGAAGTTCCCAAGCGCTTTCGTGTAATTCACATCTTCAGGGGTGAGTACAGACTAGAGAGAGAAATACAAACCAAGGAGTATATGGTTTTGATGGTTCTAACAAGGGAGTCGACAGTGTTGACATAGCCAGAGCATTTTGCAATTTGGAGAAATTCAGTAATTTGACAAGTGAAGAAGTGAACATGTGTAAAGGTGTTGTGTATGCATCTATGTCCAGAAAGATTCACCAAAGCAATGCAAGCCCTTAAGAAAAATAAGGATCTACATGTCACTAAAGCAGATAAAGCCAACACAGTAGTGATCTTAAACAAAGATGACTATATCTCTAAAATGAATGATCTTTTATGTGATACTACAACATATTCTATACTCATAAATAATCCTCTCAACACTGTCAACACCCAGTTCAACAAAAAACTGAAGTCCCTATTGAGAGGCAAAGCTACGCTCATTAAACATCTTACTTCAACGTCCCCTCCACTGCCATACATGTACGGTGTAATCAAGACCCACAAGCCCAATAACCCAGCAAGACCCATCATTAGCTCAGTTGGGTCAATCTCTTATAAACTATCTAAATGGTTAGTTTCTTTACTAAATCCCCTAGTTGGCAACATTTCTAACTCCATTATCAAGAATAATATGGATCTGGTTGATAAACTCAATAACTTACACATTAATCATGATTTTAAACTGGTCAGCTTTGATGTAACGTCACTCTTTACAAAGGTCCCAGTTGATGATTTACTAGAGTTCCTCATAGATTCCCTGGATAACATTTCACTGCCCGTCTCGAAAGACGACTTCATCGAACTCATCAAACTATGTATTAAGGATTGCAAATTCGAATTCAATGGGGAATATTATGCTAAAAAATTTGGTATGGCAATGGGTAACCCACTCTCACCTGTATTAAGCAACCTATATATGGAATTCTTTGAAAAGAAACTATTAAGTAATATTTTACCACCCTCAGCAGTCTGGTTTAGATATGTTGATGATGTATTATGTCTCTGGCCATGTAATGAGGACCTAAAAGCTTTCCTGCCACAACTTAACAACTTAGCCCCCTCAATCAAATTCACTGTGGAATGAGAGCAAGACTGTAAATTGCCATTCCTAGACTGTCTGATACACAGAATAGGTAACACTTTTAAGTTCAGTATTTATAGAAAACCAACTAATGTGTGTTCATACATTCATTATCATTCTGCCCACCATAATAAAGTCAAACAGTCAGTATTTTCAACAATGTTTTTACGTGCCTTGAGAATTTGCAGTCCGGAATTCATTGATGTGGAATATAAATATATCTATAGCATTGGATTGAACTTAATAATATCCTAGTTCTTTTATAGACAAATACCTTAACATCGCTAAGATATTTTTTTTATAGAACTGATCCTAAACCTCCCCATGACAGTAAGAATCTCTTAGTATTACCATTTAACAAAAATTTCTCACACATTCCTGCACAGCTAAAAACCTGGAACGTCAATGTGGCATTTAAAAACTCATGCACTGTTAAACAAATGTTAATCAAGAACTCCCCCAACAACACAATTGGTTGCATTTATAAAGTTCCTTGCAAGGAATGTAATATGTTTTACTTAGGCCAGACAGGTAAAGATCTTGCAACTAGAATTAAACTAGCACAAATACAGTGTTAGGACCAGGCCAGGAATCCAATGCTCTGTTTTGTTCATTTTGAGGGATAACAAGCATTGCATTGACTGGGATAATGCCTCCTCAATATTACCTTGTAATTCAACTGATAGTAAGAACATCATAGAATCTAGTCTCATTAAACATACCGAAGCATTCAACATGAATTTGAGTAATGGCATGTACAAACTGGACAATTTTGTAATTTAGAAGATTTGTAACCAGGTGAGTAGGTTGGGTCACCTTACCCTCTGACCTGACTACCGACCGTTGCGGTGCTTTTTAAAGATTAGTAGGGTCATTACCTAATACCTGACCATTGTGGACCTGATCTCACCCTCCTCTGTATATATATACCTTGTTTTGTACTTCTCCTTAGTCTGTACTCACCCCAGAAGATGTGAATTACACGAAAGCGCTTGGGAACTTCGTGTTTTCTTCTTTCCTTGTGGTTATCAGCATATACCTGGATCACGAGCACCTACAGTGATTTACTTGCATACATACATATATATATATATATATATATATATATATATATATATATATATATATATATATATATATATATATATATATATATATATATATATATATATATATATATATATATATATATATACAGTATATATCAGGGATGTACTGTTGTAATGCCATACAAGACATGTGGGTTTATTTACAACGTTTTGTAAATAGACTGTCAGCTGATGTGTAGCATCACATACAACCCCACTACAGTATATACTGTATGTGCTGGGCTTTGGATATCAATAGCATCCCACCCATACAATTGCTAAGAAACCCAGTCATTTTTTAACAAAAGTTAGAGAAACAAAAAATTATATTCTTGCTGTCTTAAATCGTGGAGTTGTGTTCATATCAATATTTAGATGTTACGCCCTCAACTTAAGCAATAACAATGTGTCATGTATAAGCAATGATATATTTTTTAAAAGTATATAATTAACTATGGATTAATTGGCATATTGTTCTTTGTAAACGTATATAACAAGCGACTAGACTAGCCCAAGCAGGACCATCAATTTCACCACTCTAGCCTAGCCAAGTGCCTCTCAACACACGGGTGGATAATTGGAACTCCAGTACTACTGTACTATATTTGATAGAATTCACATCGCCATTGACTCAGAATTGGTACCCTGTTGCTTACTGTGTAAACACCAGATAAAATATAATGACTAAGGCTCTGATTCTGGCTTAATTTGATGTTATTACACAATTTAACGATTCAAGATGTATAAGTAATATCTCCGTTAGCCGGAATCCCTCAAACCTGGAACTCTCCGATATCCGGAATTAAAATTTTCTTGGAAAATCGTTCCCAAAGCCAAACACACATGTATCACTGACAAAAAATTCCAACACTACTATATCAGAACAAAACAAGTAAAGAACACACACCACATCATATTGTACA
>NW_024723783.1:0-7331 GCF_018991925.1 Homarus americanus
TATTTCACACAAAGCCTGTTCAACGACCTTATGGCGCGATGAACCTCTAATGGGGACCACCCGTGCCGCTTAGGTGATGAGAGCAACGTTTTCCAAATCCGGCTTGGAAACACGAGGATCCATAGAAATTTCACTAGCACAATAAAGCACGCGGACTTCTAAATATAATCAACACCTCACCCCACCAGCATTTGAACCCACTATCTTATAATTGTGACCGGGGAACGGTACCTCTGGGCAACCAGGACAATAAAAGCAGACCTAGATTCTACTATATTTCACACAAAGCCTGTTCAACGACCTTATGGCGCCATGAACCTCTAATGGGGACCACCCTTGCCGCTTAGGTGATCAGAGCAAAGTTTTACCAGATCCGGCTTGGAAACACGAGGATCCATATATATTTCATGAGCCCAAAAATCACTCGGACTTCTACATATAATCAATACCTCACCCTACCAGGATTCAAACCCACGATCTTATAATTGTGACCGGGGTATGCTACCTCTGGGCCACCAGGACACTAAAAGCAGTCCTAGACTTTACTATATTTCACACAAAACCTGTTCAACGACCTTATGGCGCCATGAACCTCTAATGGGGACCACCGTACCGCTTTGGTGATCAGAGCAACGTTTTACCAAATCCGGCTGGAAACACGAGGATCCATATATATTTCATTAGCCCAATAAAGCAGGCGGACTTCTACATATAATCAACGCCTCACCCGACAAGGATTTGAAGCCACGATCTTATAATTGTGACCGGGTAACGCTACCTCTGGGCCACCAGGACAATAAAAGCAGTCCTAGACTCTGCTATATTTCACACAAAGCCTGTTCAACGAGCTTGTGGCGCCGTGAACCTCTCATTGGGACCACCTGTGCCACTTAGGTGATCAGAGCAACGTTATACCAAATGCGGCTTCGAAACACGAGGATCCATATATATTTCGTTAGCCCAATAAAGCACGCGGACTTCTACATATAATCAACACCTCACTCCACCAGGATTCGAACCCACGATCTTATAATTGTGACCGAGGAACGCTACCTACGGGCCACCAGGACACTATAAGCAGTCCTAGACTTTACTATATTTCACACAAAGACTGTTCAACGACCTTATGGCGCCATGAACCTCTAATGGGGACCACCGTACCACTTAGGTGATCAGAGCAACGTTTTACCAAATCCGGCTGGAAACACGAGGATCCATATATATTTCATTAGCCCAATAAAGCAGGCGGACTTCTACATATAATCAACGCCTCAACCGACAAGGATTTGAAGCCACGATCTTATAATTGTGACCGGGTAACGCTACCTCTGGGCCACCAGGACAATAAAAGCAGTCCTAGACTCTGCTATATTTCACACAAAGCCTGTTCAACGAGCTTGTGGCGCCGTGAACCTCTCATTGGGACCACCTGTGCCACTTAGGTGATCAGAGCAACGTTTTACCAAATGCAGCTTCGAAACACGAGGATCCATATATATTTCATTAGCCCAATAAAGCACGCGGACTTCTACATATAATCAACACCTCACCCCACCAGGATTTAAACCCACGATCTTATAATTATGACCGGGGAACGCTACCTCTGGGCCACCAGGATAATTAAAGCAGTCCTAGACTGTGCTATATTTCACACAAAGCCTGTTCAACGAGCTTTTTGCGCCGTGAACCTCTAATGGGGACCACCCGTGCCGCTTAGGTGATCAGAGCAACGTTTTACCAAATGCGGCTTCAAAACACGAGGATCCATATATATTTAATTTGCCCTATAAAACACGCGGACTTCTACATATAATCAACACCTCACCCCACCAGGATTCGAACCCACGATCTTCTAATTGTGACCGGGGAACGCTACCTCTGGGCCACCAGGACAATAAAAGCAGTCCTAGACTCTGCTATATTTTACAAAAAGCCTGTTCAACGAGCTTATGGGGCTGTGAACCACTATGAAAGGGTTACCATTAACGCAGGTGATCAAATTAGCGTTTTTGCAATCCGGCTGAAACCGAGATCATATATTTCATTATCCCAATAAAGCACTCGGACTTCTACATATAATCAACACCTCACCCACCAGGATTCAAACCCGCGATTCTTATAATTGTGATAAAGGGTGTAGCATGCTACCTCTAGACCTGGGACAATAAAAGCAGTCCTGAACTCTGCTATGGCTTTACACAAAGCCTGTTCAGCTTGAGCTTATCGGCGCTGTGAACCTCAATGGGGACCATCGCACCCTTGGAACAGTCAGGCAGTTTTACCAAATCCGACGAAACCACCGGGATCCATATATATTTCATTAGCCCAATAGAGCACGCGGACTTCTACATATAATCAACACCTCACTCCACCGGGATTCGAACCCACGATCTTATAATTGTGACCGAGGAACGCTACCTATGGGCCACCAGGACACTAGAAGCAGTCCTAGACTCTACTATATTTCACACAAAGCCTGTTCAACGACCTTATGGCGCCATGAACCTCTAATGGGGACCACCGTGCAGCAGGTGATTAAACAAGGTTTAAATCGGCTTCAAACTTACAGTGATCCCTTATATGTTTCATTGGCCAAATAAACTACATGGGACTTTCACATATAATCAACATATCCCCACCCAGGATTTGAAGCCGATCTTATAATTGTGACCGGAGATACTGGGCCCAAGGACTCTCAGCAGTCTTAGACTCTGTTATATTTCACCTGAAGCCTGTTCAAATATGGCAAGTGAACCTCTCATTAGGACCACCCGTGCAACAGGTGATCAAACGCGTTTTTACCGTGCAGCCAAAATACGAAGATCCATATATATTTCTGCATTAGCCCAATAAAGCAGCGGACTTCACCACATATAATCAACACCTACTACCAGGTTTAAACTAAAATCTTATAATTGTGACGAAGAATGCTACCTATATTGAGGACACTATAAACTTTCAGTCTAAACTCTGCTTCTCTTTCAAATAAAGCACTGTTTGTGGAAGCGCCCAGGCACCATGAACCACTATAGGGGACCACCCGTGCCGCTTAGGTGATAAGAGCAACGTTTTACCAAATCCGGCTTGGAAACACGAGGATCCATATATATTTCATTAGCCCAATAAAACACGCGGACTACTACATATAATCAACACCTCACCCCACCAGGATTTGAACCAACGATCTTATAATTGTGACCGGGGAACGCTACCTCTGGTCAACCACGACAATAAAAGCAGTCCTAGACTCTACTACATTTCACACAAAGCCTGTTCAACGACCTTATGGCGCGATGAACCTCTAATGGGGACCACCCGTGCCGCTTAGGTGATAAGAGCAACGTTTTACAAATCCGGCAGAAACAGGATCCTAGATGTTTCACTAACTTCAATAAAACGCGGGACTTCTCGTATAATCCAACACCTCACTTACCGCTTGTTTTTGGAGCCTATCCCCATAATTGTGACCGGGGAACGGTACCTCTGGGCAACCAGGACAATAAAAGCAGTCCTAGATTCTACTATATTTCACACAAAGCCTGTTCAACGACCTTATGGCGCCATGAACTTCTAATGGGGACCACCCTTGCCGCTTAGGTGATCAGAGCAAAGTTTTACCAGATCCGGCTTGGAAACACGAGGATCCATATATATTTCATTAGCCCAATAAATCACTCGGACTTCTACATAAAATCAACACCTCACCTTACCAGGATTCAAACCCACGATCTTATAATTGTGACCGGGGTATGCTATCTCTGGGCCACCAGGACACTAAAAGCAGTCCTAGACTTTACTATATTTCACACAAAACCTGTTCAACGACCTTATGGTGCCATGAACCTCTAATGGGGACCACCGTACCGCTTAGGTGATCAGAGCAACGTTTTACCAAATCCGGCTGGAAACACGAGGATCCATATATATTTCATTAGCCCAATAAAGCAGGCGGACTTCTACATATAATCAACGCCTCACCCGACAAGGATTTGAAGCCACGATCTTATAATTGTGACCGGGTAACGCTACCTCTGGGCCACCAGGGCAAAAAAAGCAGTCCTAGACTCTGCTATATTTCACACAAAGCCTGTTCAACGAGCTTTTGGCGCCGTGAACCTCTCATTGGGACCACCTGTGCCGAATAGGTGATCAGAGCAACGTTTTACCAAATGCGGCTTCGAAACACGAGGATCCATATATATTTCATTAGCCCAATAAAGCCGCGCGGACTACCACAGCATATATTAACACCTCACCCACCCAGGATTTAAACCCACGATCTTATAATTGTGACCGAGGAGCGCTACCTCTGGGCCACCCAGGATAATTAAAAGCCAGTCTGGAGCTGTGCTTATATTTCACTAAAAGCTGTTCAAGAGCTTTTAGCATTGAACCTCTAATGAGGACCACCACGTGCGGCAAATTGATCAGAGCAACGTTTTACCAAATGCGGCTTCAAAACACTAGGATCCATATATATTTCATTTGCCCAATAAAACACGCGGACTTCTACATATAATCAACACCTCACCCAACCAGGATTCGAACCCACGATCTTCTAATTGTGACCGGGGAACGCTACCTATGGGCCACCAGGACACTATAAGCAGTCCTAGACTCTGTTATATTTAACACAAAGCCTGTTCAACGAGCTTATGGGGCTGTGAACCACTATAGGGGACCACCCGTGCAGCTTAAAATTGATTAGAGCAACGTTTTACCAAATCCGGCTTGAAACCGCGAGGATCCATATATTTCGTGTAATAAAGCACTGGGACTTCTGCATATAATCAGCTTACCCCACCAGGATTCAAGCCCACAATCTTATAATTGTGACCGGGGTATGCTACCTCTGGGCCACCAGGACAATAAAAGCAGTACTAGACTCTACTATATTTCACACAAAGCCTGTTCAACGAGCTTATGGAGCTGTGAACAACTATAGGGGACCACCCGTGCCGCTTAGGTGATCAGAGCAACGTTTTACCTAATGCGGTTTCGAAACACGAGGATCCATATATATTTCATTAGCCCAATAAAGCACGCGGACTTCTACATATAATCAACGCCTCACCCCACCAGGATTTGAAGCCACGATCTTATAATTGAGACCGGGGAACGCTACCTCTGGGCCAACAGGACAATAAAAGCATTCGTAGGCTCTGCTATATTTCACACAAAGCCTATTCAACGAGCTTATGGCGCTGTGAACCTCTAATAGAGACCACCCGTGCTGCTTAGGTGATCAGAGCAACGTTTTACCAAATGCGGCTTCAAAACACGAGGATCCATATATATTTCATTTGCCCAATGAAGCACGTGGCTTCTACATATAATCAACACCTCACCCCACCAGGATTCGAACCCACGATCTTCTAATTGTGACCGGGGAACGCTACCTCTGGGCCAACAGGACAATAAAAGCATTCGTAGGCTCTGCTATATTTCACACAAAGCCTGTTCACCGAGCTTATGGCGCTGTGAACCTCTAATGGAGACCATCCGTGCCGCTTAGGTGATCAGAGCAACGTTTTACCAAATCCGGCTTCGAAACACGAGGATCCATATATATTACATTAACCCAATAATGCACGCGGACTTCTACATATAATCAACACCTCACTCCACCAGGATTCGAAACCACGATCTTATAATTGTGACCGAGGAACGCTACCTATGGGCCACCAGGACACTATAAACAGTCCTAGACTCTGTTATATTTAACACAAAGCCTGTTCAACGAGCTTATGGGGCTGTGAACCACTATAGGGGACCACCCGTGCCACTTAGGTGATCAGAGCAACGTTTTACCAAATGCGGCTTCGAAACAGGAGAATCCATATATATTTCATTAGCCCAATAAAGCACGCAGACTTCTACATATAATCAACACCTCACCCCACCAGGATTTAAACCCAAGATCTTATAATTGTGACCGGGGTATGCTGCACCTCCTGGGTACCAGGACAATAAAAGCAGTTCTAGACTCTACTTTATATTATTTCACCGGCCTGTTCAGGCTTATGGCGCTGTGAACCTCTAATGGAGACCATCCGTGCCGCTTAGGTGATCAGAGCAACGTTTTACCAAATCCGGCTTCGAAACACGAGGATCCATATATATTTCATTAACCCAATAATGTACGCGGACTTCTACATATAATCAACACCTCACCCCACCAGGATTCGAACCCACGATCTTATAATTATGACCGAGGAATGCTACCTATGGGCCACGAGGACACTATAAGCAGTCCTAAACTCTGTTATATTTCACACAAAGCCTGTTCAATGAGCTTATGGCATCGTGAACCACTATAGGGGACCACCCGTGCCGCTTAGGTGATAAGAGCAACGTTTTACCAAATCCGGCTTGGAAACCCGAGGATCCATATATATTTCATTAGCCCAAAAAAGCACGCGGACTTCTACATATAATCAACACCTCACCCCACCAGGATTTGAACCAACGATCTTATAATTGTGACCCGGGGAACGCTACCTCTGGGCAACCAGGACAATAAAAGCAGTCCTAGACTCTACTATATTTCACACAAAGCCTGTTCAACGACCTTATGGCGCCATGAACCTCTAATGGGGACCACCTGTGCCGCATAGGTGATCGGAGCAACGTTTTACCGAATCCGGCTTCGAAACACGAGGATCAATATATATTTCAATAGCCCAATAAATCACGCTTACTTCTACATATAATCAACACCTCACCCCACCAGGATTTTAACCCACGATCTTATAATTGTGACCGGGGAACGCTACCTCTGGGCAACCAGGAACATAAAAGCAGTCCTAGATTCTACTATATTTCACACAAAGCCTGTTCAACGAACTTATGGCGCCATGAACCTCTAATGGGGACCACCTGTGCCGCTTAGGTGATCGGAGCAACGTTTTACTAAATCTGGCTTCGAAACACGAGGATCAATATATATTTCAATAGCCCAATAAAGCACGCTTACTTCTACATATAATCAACACCTCACCCCACCAGGATTTGAACCCACGATCTTATAATTGTGACCGGGGAACGCTACCTCTGGGCCACTATGACAATAAAAGCAGTCCTAGACTCTGCTATATTTCACACAAAGCCTGTTCAACGAGCTTATGGCGCCGTGAACCACTATAGGGGACCACCCCTGCCGCTTAGGTGATCAGAGCAACGTTTACCCAAATGCGGCTTCAAAACCCGAGGATCCATATATATTTCATTAGCCCAATAACACACACAGACTTCTACATATAATCAACGCCTCACCCCACCAGGATTTGAAGCCACGATCCTATAATTGTGACCGGGGAACGCTACCTCTG
>NW_024723784.1:0-14666 GCF_018991925.1 Homarus americanus
GGGCTTTTGTTATAATCGTTCAGGGAATTTTGTTATACTCGATCAGGGGACTTTGTTATACTCGATCAAAGGACTTTGTTATACTCGATCAGGGGGCTTTTTTTTACTCGATCAGGAAACTTTGTTATACTCAATGAGGGGCCTTTGTTATACCCGATCAGGGGACTTTGCTATACTCGATCAGGGGACTTTGTTATACTCCATGAGGGGGCTTTGTTATACTCAATTAGGGGGCTTTGTTATACTTGATCAGGGGCCTTTGTTATAATCATTCAGGGGACTTTGTTATACTCGATCAGGGGACTTTGTTATACTCGACCAGGGGACTTTGTTATACTCGATGAGGGGACTTTGTTCTACTCGATCAGGGGACTTTGTTATACTCGATCAGGGGACATTGTTATATTCGATGAGGGGACTTTGTTATACTCGATGATGGGACTGTGTTATACTCATTCAGGGGACTTTGTTATACAGGATCAGGGGACTTTGTTATACTCGAATAGGGCCCTTTGTTAAACTCGATGCGGGGGCTTTGTTATACTCGATCAGTGGGCTTTGTTGTACTTGATCAGGGGCCTTTGTTATAATCGACCAGGGGAGTTTGTTATACTCGAACATGGGACTTTGTTATACTCGATGAGGGGCCTTTGGTAAACTCGATGAGGGGCCTTTTTTATACTCGACCAGGGGACTTTGTTATACTCTATGAGGGGCCTTTGTTAAACTCGATGAGGTACCTTTGTTATACTCGAAGAGGGGATTTTGTTATACTCGATCAGGGGCCTTTGTTATAATCGTTCAGGAAACTTTGTTATACTCGATCAGGGGACTTTGTTATACTCGATCAGGGAACTTTGTTATACTCGACCAGGGGACTTTGTTATACTCGATCAGGGGCCTTTGTTAAACTCGATCATGGGCTTTGTTATCCTCGATCAGGGGACTTTGTTATTCACGATAAGGGGGACTTTGGTATACTCGATCAGGGGGCTTTGTTATACTCGATCAGGGAACTTTGTTATACTCGATCAGCGGCCTTTGTTATACTCGATCAGGGGACTTTGTTATACTCGACCAGACGACATTGTTATACTCGTTCAGGAGCCTTTTGTTATACTTGATCAGGGGTTTGTTATACTCGATCAGGAGATTCTTATTATTTCAGATAAAGGGCGTGGACTTTTGTTATATTCGATGAGGGGCCTTTTGTTATACTCGACCAGGGACTTTTGGTTATACCCGATCAGGGCCTTTGGTTTAATCCTGATCAGGGCCTTTGTTATACTCAACAAAGCGATGGTTATACCTCGATCAGGGACTTTGGTTATACCGAATTAGGGGCTTGTTTTACTCTGGATCAGGAAACTTTGTTATACTCGGATCAGGGTCTCCCTGTTGGTACTCGATGAAGGGCCTTTATACTCGATGAGGGATTTCTGTTCTACTCATCGACTTTGGTTATAATTTCGATCAGACAGTGTTATATTCGATGAGGGGACTTTGTTATACTCGATGATGGGACTGTGTTATTCTCGTTCAGGGGACTTTGTTATACCGGATCAGAGGACTTTGTTATACTCGAATAGGGTCCTTTGTTAAACTCGATCAAATGCCTTTGATATATTCGATGAGGGGCCTTTGTTAAACTCGATTAGGGGACTTTGTTCTATTCGTTCAGGAGACTTTGTTATACTTGATCAGGGGATTTTGTTATACTCGATGAGGGGGCTTTGTTATACTCGATCAGGGGGGTTTGTTATACTTGATCATGGGCCTTTGTTATAATCGACCAGGGGAGTTTGGTATACTCGACCAGGGGACTTTGTTATACTCGATGAGGGGCCTTTGTTAAACTCGATGAGGGGCTTTTGTTATACTCGAACAGGGGACTTTGTTATACTCGATCATCTGCCTCTGTTAAACTCGATCAGGGGCCTTTGTTATACTCGATCAGAGGACTTTGTTATTCTCGATCAGGGGACTTTGTTATACTCGATCATGGGGCTTTGTTATACTCGATCAGGGAACTTTCTTATACTCGATCAGGGGCCTTTTTTATAATCGTTCAGGGGACTTTGTTATACTCGATCAAAGGGCTTTTTTATACTCGACCAGGGGAGTTTGTTATACTCGATTAGGGGCCTTTGTTAAACTCGATCAGGGGCTTTTGTTACACTCGATCAGGGGGACTTTGTTATATCTCGATCAGGGGACTTTGTTATACTCGATTAGGTGGCTTTTGTTAAACTCGATCAGGAACTTTGTTCTACTCGATCAGGGCCTTTGTTATAATCACTGTTCAGGGACTTTGTTATACCTGATCAGGGACTTTATACTCAATCAGAGGACTTTGTTATACTCGATCAGGGGACTTTGTTATACTCGATCAGAGAACTTTGTTATACTCGACCAGGGGAGTTTGTTATTCTCGGCCAGGGGACTTTGTTATACTCGATGAGGGGCCTTTGTTAAACTCGATGAGGGGCCTTTGTTATACTAGACCAGGGGACTTTGTTATACTCGATCAGGGGCCTTTGTTAAACTCGATCAGGGGCCTTTGTTATACTCGTTCAGGGGACATTGTTATACTTGATCAGGGGACTTTGTTATACTCGAGTAGGGGGTTTTGTTATACTCGATCAGGGGGCTTTGTTATACTCGTTCAGGGGACTTTGTTATACTCGATCAGAGGACTTTTTTATACTCGATCAGGGGAAATGTTATACTCGACCAGGGGAGTTTGTTATACTCGACCAGGGGACTTTGTTATACTCGATGAGTGGCCTTTGTTAAACTCGATGAGGTACCTTTGTTATACTCGACCAGGGGACTTTGTTATACTCGATCAGGGGCCTTTGTTATAATCGTTCAGGGAACTTTGTTATACTCGATCAGGGGACTTTGTTATACTCGATCAGGGAACTTTGTTATACTCGATCAGGGGACTTTGTTATACTCGATCAGGGGACTTTGTTATTCTCGATAAGGGGGACTTTGTTATACTCGATCAGGGGGCTTTGTTATACTCGATTAGGGAACTTTGTTATACTCGATCAGCGGCCTTTGTTATACTCGATCAGGGGACTTTGTTATACTCGACCAGACGACAATGTTATACTCGTTCAGGGGCCTATGTTATACTTGATGAGGGGGCTTTGTTATACTCGACCAGGGGACTTTGTTATTCTCGATAAGGGGGACTTTGTTATACTCGATCTGGGGCCTTTGTTATACTCGTTCAGGCGCCTTTGTTATATTCGATGAGGGGCCTTTGTTATACTCGAACAGGGGCATTTGTAAAACTCGATCAGGGGCCTTTGTTATACTCGATCAGGCGACTTTGTTATACTCGATCAGGGGGAATTATTTTACTCGATCAGGAAACTTTGTTATACTCGATTAGGGGACTTTGTTATACTTGATGAGGGGGCTTTGTTATACTCGATCAGGGGACTTTCTTATTATCGGTCAGGGGGACTTTGTTATACTCGATCAGGGGCTTTGTTATACCTGACCAAGGGCCTTTTGTTTTACTCGATCAGTAAACTTTGTTATACTCGATCAGGGGCCTTTGTTATAATAGTTCAGGGGACCTTGTTATACTCGAGTAGGGGACTTTGTTATACTCGATCAGGGGACTTTGTTATACTCGATCAGGGGGCTTTGTTTTACTCGATCAGGAAACTTTGTTATAATCGATCAGGGGCCTTTGTTATACTCGATCAGGGGACTTTGTTATACTCGATCAGGGGACTTTGTTATACTCTATGAGGGGGCTTTGTTATACTCAATCAGGGGGCTTTGTTATACTTGATAAGGTGCCTATGTTATAATCGTTCAGGGGACTTTGTTATACTCGATCAGGGGACTTTGTTATATTCGACCAGGGGACTTTGTTATACTCGATGAAGGGCCTTTGTTATACTCGATGAGGGGACTTTGTTCTACTCGATCAGGGAACTTTGTTATCCTCGATCAGGGGACATTGTTATATTCGATGAGGGGACTTTGTTATACTCGATGATGGGACTGTGTTATACTCGTTCAGGGGACTTTGTTATACAGGATCAGGGGACTTTGTTATACTCGAATAGGGGCCTTTGTTAAACTCGATCAAAGGCCTTTGATATTCTCGATGAGGGGCCTTTGTTAAACTCGATTGGGGGACTTTGTTCTACTCGTTCAGGGGACTTTATTATACTTGATCAGGGGATTTTGTTATACTCGATGAGGGGGCTTTGTTATACTCGATCAGGGGAGTTGTTATACTCGATGAGCGGCCTTTGTTAAACTCGATGAGAGGCCTTTGTTATACTCGACCAGGGGACTTTGTTATACTCGATCATGGGCCTCTGTTAAACTCGATCAGGGGCCTTTGTTATACTCGATCAGGGGACTTTGTTATACTCGATCAGGGGGCTTTTTTATATAGTCGAACAGGGAACTTTGTTATACTCGATCAGGGGCCTTTGTTATAATCGATCAGGAACTCTTTGTTATACCTGATCAGGGCCTTTGTTATAATCGTTCAGGGACTTATACCCGATCAGGCCTTTTTTATACTCGACCAGGGGAGTTTAGAGTTATACCTTCGATTAGGGCCTTTGTTAAACTCTTGATCAGGGGCTTTTTGTTTTACTCATGATCAGGGGACTTTTGTTATACTCGATCAGGGACTTTGTTATACTCGATCAGGTGGCTTTGTTATACTCGATCAGGGAACTTTGTTATACTCGATCAGGGGCCTTTGTTATAATCGTTCAGGGGACTTTGTTATACTTGATCAGGGGACTTTTTATACTCAATCAGGGGACTTTGTTATACTTGATCAGGGGACTTTGTTATACTCGATCAGTGGACTTTGTTATACTCAATGAGGGGCCTTTGTTATACTCGATCAAAGTCCTTTGTTATACTCGATCAAGGGATTTGTTATACTCGATCAGGAGACTTTGTTATACTCGATCAGGGGACTTTTTTATACTAGATCAAGGACTTTGTTATCCTCAATCAGGGGTCTTTGTTTTACTCGATGAGGGGGCTTTGTTATACTCGATCAGGGAACTTTGTTATATTCGATGAGGGGACTTTGTTATACTAGATTAGGGGCCATTTTTATACTCAATCAGGGGACTTTGTTATTCTCGAATAGGGGACTTTGTTATAATCGTTCAGGCGACTTTGTTATACTCGATCAGGGACTTTGTTATACTCGATCAGGGGACTTTGTTATACTCGACCAGGGGAGTTTGTTATACTAGATCAGGGGCCTTTGTTATCCTCGATCAGGGGCCTTTGTTATACTCGATCAGGGGACTTTGTTATACTCGACCAGGCGTCTTTGTTCTACTCGATTAGGGGCCTATGTTATACTTGATGAGGGGGCTTTGTTATACTCGATCAGGGGACTTTCTTATTCTCGATGAGAGGGACTTTGTTATACTCGATCAGTGGGCTTTGTTATACTCGATCACGGAACTTTGTTATACTCGATCAGGGGCCTTTGTTATACTCGTTCAGGCGCCTTTGTTATATTCGATCAGGGGCCTTTGTTATACTCGTTGAGGAGACATTGATATATTCGATGAGGGGACTTTGTTATACTCGATGATGGGACTGTGTTATACTCGTTCAGGGGACTTTTTTATACAGGATCAGGGGACTTTGTTATACTCGAATAGGGGCCTTTGTTAAACTCGATCAAAGGCCTTTCTTATTCTCGATGAGGGGCCTTTGTTAAACTCGATTAGGGGACATTGTTCTATTCGTTCAGGAGACTTTGTTGTACTTGATCAGGGGTTTTTGTTATACTCGATGAGAGGGTTTTGTTATACTCGATCAGGGGGCTTTGTTATACTTGATCAGGGGCCTTTGTTACATAATCGACCAGGGAGTTTGTTATCTCAGCCAGAGACTGTTATATACTCGTGAGGGGCCTTTGTTAAGCTCGATAGAAGGCCTTTGTTATACTCGACCAGGGGACTTGTATACTCGATCACTGGGCCTGTTAAAGCTCGATCAGGGGCCTTTGTTTATACTCGATCAGGGACTTGTTATTCTCGATCAAGGACGCGTATACTCGATCAGGGGCTTTGTTATACTCGATGAGGAACTTTGTTATATGATCAGGGGCGCTGTTAGAATCGTTCAGGGGACTTTGTTATACTCGATCAGGGGGCTTTTTTATACTCGACCAGGGGAGTTTGTTATACTCGATTAAGGGCCTTTGTTAAACTCGATCAGGGGCTTTTGTTGTACTCGATCGGGGGACTTTGTTATACTCGATCAGGGGACTTTGTTATACTCGATCAGGTGGCTTTGTTATACTCGATCAGGGAACTTTGTTATACTCGATCAGGGGACTTTGGTATACTCGATCAGGGGACTTTGTTATACTCGACCAGGGGAGTTTGTTATTCTCGCCCAAGGGAATTTGTTATACTCGATGAGGGGCCTTTGTTAAACTCGATGAGGGGCCTTTGTTATACTAGACCAGGGGACTTTTGTTATACTCGATCAGGGCCTTTGTTAGAAAACTCGATCATGGGCCTTTGTTATACTCGTTCAGGGGACTTTTGTTATACCTGATCGGGGACTTTTGTTATACTCGGTAGGGGTTTTGTTATACTCGATCAGGGGCTTTGTTATGCTCTCGTTCGGGGACTTTGTTATTCTCGATGAAGACTTTGATATACTCGATCAGAGGACGTTATTTATACTCGACCAGGGGAGTTTATATACTCGACCAGGGGACTTTTGTTATACTCGATGAGGGCCTTTGTTAAACTCAGTGAGGTACCTTTGTTATACTCGACCAGGGACTTTGTTATATACTCGATCAAGGGACGCTGTTTGTAATCGTTCCAGAACTTTGTTATACTCGATCAGGGACTTTTATTTATACTCGATCAGGGGACTTTGTTATTCTCGATGAAGGGACTTGTTATACTCTCGACCAGGGGGTTTATTTATTCTCGCCCAAGAATTTGTTACTCGATGAGGGCGCTGTTAAACTCGATAGGGGCCTTTGTTATACTAGACCAGGGGACTTTGTTATACTCGATCAAGGGCCTTTGTTAAACTCGATCATGGGCCTTTGTTATACTCGTTCAGGGGACTTTGTTATACCTGATCAGGGGACTTTGTTATACTCGAGTAGGGGGTTTTGTTATACTCGATCAGGGGGCTTTGTTATACTCGTTCAGGGGACTTTGTTATTCTCGATCAGAAGACTTTGATATACTCGATCAGAGGACGTTGTTATACTCGACCAGGGGAGTTTATTATACTCGACCAGGGGACTTTGTTATACTCGATGAGGGGCCTTTGTTAAACTCGATGAGGTACCTTTGTTATACTCGACCAGGGGACTTTTGAAGAGTACTCCAATGAGGGCCTTTGTTAAACTCCGATGAGGGGCCTTTGTTATACTCGATCAGGGGACTTTGTTATACTCTATCAGGGGACTTTGCTATACTCGATCAGGGGGCTTTGTTATAGTCGATTAGGGGACTTTGTTTTGCTCGATCAGGTGACTTTGTTATATTCGATCAGCGGACTTTGTTATACTCGATGAGGGGCCTTTGTTATACTTGATCAGGGGACTTTGTTTTGCTCGATGAGGGGGCTTTGTTATACACGATCAGGGGGCTTTGTTATACTTGATCAGAGGCCTTTGTTTTAATCGTTCAAGGGACTTTTTTATACTCGATCAGGGGACTTTGTTATACTGGATGAGGGGGGCTTTGTTAAACTCGATGAGGGGGCTTTGTTAAACTCGATGAGGGGCCTTTGTTATACTCGATCAGGGGACATTGTCATACTCTATGAGGGGGCTTTGTTATACTCGATCAGGGAACTTTGTTATACTCGGTGAGGGGACTTTGTTATACTCGATGAGGGGGCTTTGTTAAACTCGATCAGGGGCCTTTGTTAAACTCGATCAGGGGCCTTTGTTATACTCGATCAGGGGATTTTGTTATTCTCGATCATGGGACTTTGTTATACTCGTTCAGGGGATTTTGTTATACTTGATCAGAGGACTTTGTTATACTCGATGAGGGGCCTTTGTTATACTCGACCAGGGGACTTTGTTATAAACGTTCAGGGGACTTTGTTATACTCGATCAGGGGCCTTTGTTAAACTCGATCAGGGGCCTTTGTTATACTTGATCAGGGGACTTTGTTATACTCGATGAGGGGCCTTTGTTATACTCAATCCGGGGACTTTGTTATACTCGATCAGCGGACTTTGTTATTCTTGGTTTGGAAATTTTGTTATACTGATTTAGGGGACTTTGTTATACTTGATTAGGGGACTTTGTTATACTCGATGAAGGGCCTTTTTTAAACTCGATGAGGGGCCTTTGTTATACTCGACCAGGGAACTTTGTTATACTCGATCAGGGGCCTTTGTTAACCTCGATATGGGGACTTTGTTATACTCGGATCAGTGGACTTGGTTATACTTGGATCAGGGGACTTGTTATACTCGGCGAGGGCCTTTGGTTGGGGAACTCTCGACCAGGGGCTTTGTTATACTCCGGATCAGTGGCCTTTTGTTAAACCTGATCAGGGCCTTTTGTAATACTCGATCAGAGGACTTTGTTATGTCCATTTTAAAACTTTATTATACTGGATCAGTGGACTTTTGTTATTCGAACAGGGACGTTGTTATACTCGATCAGGGGCCTTTGTTATACTCGATCAGGGGCCTTTGTTAAACTCGATATGGTTACTTTGTTGCACTCGATCAGGGGGCTTTGTTATACTCGATTAGGAACCTTTGTTATACTCAATCAGGGGACTTTGTTATACTCGTTGAGGGGACTTTGTTATACTTGATCAGGGGTCTTTGTTATACTCGATGAGGGGCCTTTGTTATACTCGACCAGGGGACTTTGTTATAATCGTTCAGGGGACTTTGTTATACTCGATCAGGGGACTTTGTTATACTCGATAAGGGGACTTTGTTATACTCGACCAGGGGCCTTTGTTAAACTCGATCAGTGGACTTTGTTGTACTCAATCAGGGGACTTTGTTATACTCGATGAGGGGCCTTTGTTATACTCGGCCAGGGGATTTTGTTATAATCGTTCAGGGGACTTTGCTATAATTGAACAGGGGACTTTGTTAAACTCGATGAGGGGCCTTTGTTATACTCGACCAGGGGACTTTGTTATATTCGTTCAGGGGACTTTGTTATACTCGATCAGGGGACTTTGTTATACTCGATCAGGGGACTTTGTTATACTCGACCAGGGGAGCTTGATATACTCGACCAGGGGACTTTGTTATACTCGATCAGGGGCCTTTGTTAAACTCCATTAGGGGCCTTTGTTATACTAAATGAGGGGCCTTTGTTATACTCGATCAGGGGACTTTGTTATACTCGATGAGCGGACTTTGTTATTCTCGATCATAGGACTTTGTTATACTCGTTCAGGGGACTTTGTATTACTTTATCAGGGGACTTTGTTATACTCGATGAGGGGCCTTTGTTAAACTCGATGAGGGGCCTTTGTTAAACTCGACCAGGGGACTTTGTTATACTCGATCAGGGGCCTTTGTTAAACTCGATCAGGGGACTTTGTTGTACTCGATCAGGGGGCTTTGTTATACCCGTTTAGGGAACTTTGTTATACTCGATCAGGGGCCTTTGTTATAATCGTTAAGGGGACTTTGTTATACTCGTTCAGGGAACTTTGTTATACTTGATCAGGGGAGTTTGTTATACTCGATGAGGGGGCTTTGTTATACACGATGAGAGGGCTTTGTTATACTTGATCAGGGGCCTTTGTTATAATCGGTCAAGGGACTTTGTTATACTCGATCAGGGGACTTTGTTATACTCGACCAGGGGAGTTTGTTATACTCGATCACTTTTTGTTATACTCGATCAGGGGACTTTGTTATACTTCAGGGACTTTGTTATACTCGATCAGGGGACTTTGTTATACTCGATCAGCGGACTTTGTTATACTCGATCAGGGACGTTGTTATACTCGATCAGGGGCCTTTGTTAAACTCGATCAGGGGCCTTTGTGATACTCGATCAGGGGACTTTGTTATACTCGATCAGTGGACTTTGGTATACTCGACCAGGTGAGTTTGTTATACTCGACCAGGGGACTTTGTTATGCTCAATGAGGGGCCTTTGTTAAACTCGATGAGGGGCCTTTCTTATACTCGACCATGGGACTTTGTTATACTCGATCAGTGGCCTTTGTTAAACTCGATCAGGGTCCTTTTTCATACTCGATCAGGGGACTTTGTAATACTCGATCAGGGGACTTTGTTATACTCGATCAGCGGACTTTGTTATACTCGATCAGGGGACGTTGTTATACTCGATCAGGGGCCTTTGTTATACTCGATCAGGGGCCTTTGTTATACTCCATCAGGGGACTTTGTAATACTAGACCAGGGTTCTTTGTTATACTCGACCAGGGGAGTTTGTTATACTCGACCAGGGGAATTTGTTATACTCGATGAGGGGCCTTTGTTAAACTCGATGAGGGGCCTTTGTTATACTCGACAAGGGGACTTTGTTATACTCAATGAGGGGCCATTGTTAAACTCGATGAGGGGCCTTTGTTATACTCGATCAGGGGACTTTGTTATACTCTATCTGGGGACTTTGCTATACTCGATCAGGGGGCTTTGTTATAGTCGATTAGGGAACTTTGTTTTGCTCGATCATGTGACTTTGTTATACTCGATCAGCGGACTTTGTTATACTCGATGAGGGGCCTTTGTTATACTTGATCAGGGGACTTTGTTATGCTCGATGAGGGGGCTTTTATATGAATCGGCTGCTTGTCCAATTAACCAGTCCGTTCACACATATTTATATTTGGGTTTTAAGTAACGAAACCCAAACGGTAGTTCCTTTGTTTTATTATAAAAGGTTGTATATATAATTCCTGAGTGTATATCAACCGTAAGTCTCACTGTCTAGGTGTGAATGAGAAAGGGACGGCGTTTATGTATGATAAACGTTAGGTCACGTCCTTACGATATGAGTTGTGGTGAGCTACTGAAGCTTAGGGGCATCGTAGTGCGTGCTTACAGAAATGCTGAGCTATGGGTCTCGCCCTCTTGGGTAAGTTGCCCGCTCACGTGTCAATCTCATGTCTTACTCATAGACAGTGGAAAGTTACAGGGTGGTGAATCTGAATATAATATCAGATGTATTGACCCATTTATATAATACATTCTGTTGATGAGACAGGGGCCTATTACATCGCTCGGTCACCTACCAGCCGAGCTCCGTGAGGCCTAAATAACTCACAGAGTACAGTACATCCTAGACAACCCTAACCATGTTATAAACAGATATGTAGACACTAAGCTGGGGAAATTACTGTAGGGGTATTCTCTACTACAGGGGACCTAGACTTTTGTGTCGTACGGGTTAGTATGTTATGAACAATGTTGAATTTGGATGATACTGCCCGGTAATAACAGAACAGGAACATTATTGCCAGAATTAACAGAATAGAGGGAATCGTAAGACTTGGTAGTGCAAATTCCCGTGACAGGTAAAATGGCAAGTTATTATTCAAATCAGCAAAATGTGTCTCGTTCAAGAAAGCTAACACTTTTAATTTCTCTGATACTATTTGAATATCCTTGATAGTGAAATTCATTATAGGAAGTGGAATTAAAGCAGACTTGAGTTTTCGATTTAACGCAAAATGCTGATGAGTAGGCAAGGTCCGTAATGTACTACAAGTGATTTCACAGTAATCAGGAGCCTTGTAATGCCCTTTCACAACTAGCTGCTTAACACCATTTTGGCATTTTAAAATTACAGTAGTGAGATTTGGAAAGAACAAATACTGCACATTGTGAAGGTGAGCGTGGAACACAGTCTTTAGACTAACTGGCCTATAACTGCATTGCGCTAACGCTGTGCGTACATTTGGTTGTATGACTGCCAATTCACATATTCCCTCTGCAGCAGGAATAAATGCAAACATGTAGGCTGGACATACGTGTAGGTGTAGATAAGACGACTTACACCGTGACAGTACCTCAGAATCCTCTATTGATAACAATGAATATTCTTCATCTACTAAGAAAAATTCTTTAGGCCTATCTAGGGTATACAGTGTGTCGTTCACAAACCAGGGGAAGGGTTCTAAATGCCATGCATTAAACTCATGTTGCCCTCGCATAGGAATGTGGATCAGAATTGCATATTGCGTGAGGGTTGACTCCAACAGTGGGTAATGATATTGAACCTCATTGTCATTGAAAATCGGAGTTAAATGATACTGCAAATTGGCTATTTTTAAAGCTTCAAGAAGCGTCTGCACAGGCACAAGCTTCGCGTCCACACGTCCTATCCCGGCATCTACAATGCTGTCTATTAGTTCATTTTTAGAGGTTACAATTTTATGAACTGAAATTTCAGCAGCATGCAAATATTCTGTGAAGTAAAGGAGCCATTCTAACGTCGGAATTGCTTTCTGTAACCTAGTAACAATCCTCGAAACTTGGTTAGACTCCATTATGATTGCATTAACCTTTGATTCTAGAGCAGTAATCGCGTGAAAGGTTTGAGAAATAACACGATTCTGTTGAGATACAGCTTGAACGACAACGTTCATGAAACTATTGTCGAATTCATCGAAGCTGTGCTGAGACCATGAAGAATGTCCAATGCTGATTGTAGTTGGCCGTCGACGTTTTCCATCTGACGCGAAAGTACGAGTTAACTTCTACTCGCAGAACGTAGTTTCATACAATAGTCATTTGGGACATTTTGCTTCTGAACAGTCTGTAAGGATGTATCAATCACATTATCATCAACTTGAGGTAAGACATTTATCTGGGTCTTCTTCAGACGATCCGCGTGCACGACATCTGCGATCTGTGCATTAGGCTTCCATATTTTGAATTTGTTGCCTGCTTCTTTTGAGATTATGCGGAATGGACCAGAAAATTTCGCCGAAAGTTTGGAGTTCCTTTCAGGTTCCTGTAACATAACAGCGTCCCCAACGTTCAGTGCGATAGGTTTAGCATGTTTATGTTGTTTGATGATCATTTCGGCGCGTGACGCCGCTAGCTGTGATCGTACTTGGTTATGAATTTCTGTAAAGACATGAATTTGTTTTGCCGCAAAATCATCCGTATTATATACCGGGTATGGCGCCTCTGTAAGGATGTCGTAAGGCAGACGTTTATCTGTGCCATAGACAATATAGTAGGGTGTTTTGCCCGTAGAGCTATTAACTGACCCATTAATCGACGCTGCAACCTGCGGTAACCAATCCTCCCAGGCGTATTGAAAACCACTAACAATTGGACGCAGTATTTCTAGGATTTTACGATTGGTTCTTTCAACAAGGCCATTAGCCTGTGGATGATAAGCTGTCACAAAAGTTTGTTTAATTCCATATTGTAAACATATATGCTCTATTAGCTCATTCTTGAACTCTGTTCCATTATCAGAGAGTAGAACTTTAGGCGTAGTATATGGACATATGAGATTCATCACTAATGCATAGGCTACTGCTTCGGCCGTTTTGCTTTTTAGTGGGACCAAGACCACGAACCTGGAAAAATGATCCACACACACTAAGACGTATCCTGATCCCTGATGACTCATTGGGAGTTATAACACATCAACAGCGACTGTGTCAAACGGACGGTCTGGTGTAGGATATTGTAGAATCGGGGCAGGTGATCCTGTTGATCTTTTATGTTGAGCACATGCCAAACAATTAGCTATGTGTAATTCTATGTCTTTCTTCATAGTGTTCCAGAAATACTTCTTTCGTAAATCCGCTAAGCATTTATCACGACCTTGGTGACCTGCTTGTGGGACATCGTGGAACAATGTCATTACTGCTTTGCACAACGTGTCAGGTACGACTATTTGAGACACATTACCCTCAGGAGATTTTCTCGTCCTATTGAGTATGTTATGTCGTAATTCAAACTGACTTAAGGGAAGAAATAACTTGGGGAGTGAATGCTGATACAGGCATTACTGGTGCTATATTTCTTGACAGAGCGTCGGCGACAACATTCGCCCTCCCAGGTAAATACCTGATAAGTTTCTGCCATGGAACAGTTCGGTGACTGCCGCATGATCAGTAAAAACAGTTATCTTGTAGCCAAAGATAATGTCTTTGAACTTCTTAAGTGCCCACACAACGGCTAACGTTTCTAAATGCGTCACCGAATAACGTGTTTCAGCATCGATTAGTTTGCGATTGGCAAATGCTATCACTCTAAGCTTCCCACGCGTGTCCTCTTGCATGAGCACTGCTCCGACTCCAATTCCGGGAGCGTCAGTACAGAGAGTGAAAGGTTGAGTGTAGTCTGGGAATGCTAGAACCGGGGCATTGGTTAGCGCTGTCTTCAATGCCGTAAAACTTTCCTCGTGTTCAGCATCCTATATAAACACTGCATCTTTTTTTGAACAACCTCGTTCGGGGCGATGCTAATGTTGCATAGTCCTTGATAAAGGAACGATTATAACCAGATAATCCGAGAAGGCTACGCACATGATCATTTGAGGTAGGACGCGGGAACTGAGATACAGCTTTGACTTTATCATTAACTGTGTGTATGCCCTCACCGTCGACTACATGACCAAGAAAATGGATTCTGGATTTTAAAAACTCGCACTTTGAGAGTTTTATTT
>NW_024723785.1:0-12500 GCF_018991925.1 Homarus americanus
GAGAGAGAGAGAGAGAGAGAGAAATCGGGCAATTGAGGAAAAATCGGATGATGGGAAGACGATGGGAATTCGGTCTTGAAAGTCGGGTTAGGTTAGGTTAGGTTATAATTAGAATCGATTAATTTTAAATAAATTATATATTAAACCCCACAAATCAGCTGAAAGAGAAATTAAACAAGAAGCTTCACACTAATTCCTGATCACCTGAGCCTCATTTTACCTCGTGGGAATTATAATTAACTTTTGTATATAAGAATTTCGATCCTCAATTAATTAACACCAGATATCAGTTGGTGACTCACCTGTGTGTGTTAGCCAGACAGGTAACACAACCCTTTCACAATAAGGTAGATTAACCCCAAAACAGACTTAATAATAATAAGGTAGAGAAGAACCCCCCCCTTGAACTTGACCCCCCCTCTCTCTCACCCCCAGCATCGACCCCCTCCCTTCCCCCCTCCCTTCCCCACCTCCCTTCCCCCCTCCCGCCCAATACCCACATCCGGGCATCAAAGGTCAACATCACCTGTCCAATTAACTAAGCTTCGATAACCTTCCCCCCTTCAGGTGTACAAATTACCTGGAAAATAATTCACCAAATAAATCAATTATGTTTAAAACTACGTTATGTTATTGTCTTTTGGATACGCAGACGGAGAGAGAGAGAGAGAGAGAGAGAGAGAGAGAGAGAGAGAGAGAGTAGGAGACTTTAGTATTCCCGTCTTAATTTAGGTTTGATGAAAATTGTTGGAATATGCTCCTCGACAAACTGTTATTTCAGCAAACTGGTATTAAATTCTTGTTTTATTTTATCTTTTTTTTTTTTGTCTTGGGGAATAAATTATGCGTGTATGTCTGTACAGTTGGTGTGATGTAAGAGAGAGAGAGAGAGAGAGAGAGAGAGAGAGAGAGAGATGATGTTGTGTTATTGTGAAAAGTTTGGTTCATTTGTGAAATATTTTACGTAACTTGTGTCGAAATAATGAATTCATAATGAGGATATGGCCCACAAACACAGACATACACAAACACAGACATACACAAACACGGACATACACAAACACGGACATACACAAACACAGACATACACAAACACGGACATACACAAACACGGACATACACAAACACAGACATACACAAACACGGACATACACAAACACGGACATACACAAACACAGACATACATAGACACAGACATACACAAACACAGACATACACAAACACGGACATACACAAACACGGACATACACAAACACAGACATACACAAACACGGACATACACAAACACGGACATACACAAACACAGACATACATAGACACAGGCATACCTAGACACAAACGCACATACAGAAATATACTCAATATTAATTTACCATCCATATGACGTCAATGCTGGAGGGTAAACTCATTCCCTAAGCAAGGAAGAAAAATAAAGCAGTGGAATGATGTGATGAACGGATCGTAGCTGCCTCTATAGACGCCGGGTGAGCGGTTTATTGGGGCTAATATGTACACCAATCTGAGGACCTCCCTGCAGGCTATTCCCAACCCTTCGTCAGGTACTAGGACGCGTCACTCAGGCTATTCCCAACCCCCTTCGTCAGGCACCAGACGCCACACTCACACCAGCCCCTGTTGTTGCAGACCTATGCCTCGCCTCTCATATCTACAATGAATACAAGTGTGTGGCAGCAGCGGTGCATGAACGATCAATACAGAGCCTCAACTGTACTACCTCAGGGGGGTGGTACAGCTCTACAAGATACGACGATGTAGATGACCTCATTCGAAGACGTCTATCCTGCTGCTGCTCGCTGTCCAACACAAAGAGATCCGCAGCTTCCCACATCTGATGGCTCTGGCAGACAGGAAGATGAGGGACACTATCTTACAGTGGGTAGGAATGGCAGACAGGGTGGAATGGGAGACAGGGTGGAATGGCAGACAGGGTGGAATGGCAGACAGGGTGGAATGGCAGACAGGGTGGAATGGCAGACAGGGTGGAATGGGAGACAGGGTGGAATGGGAGACAGGGTGGAATGGCAGACAGGGTGGAATGGCAGACAGGTAGGAATGGCAGGCATGAAAAGGGTGGAATGGAGACAGGGTGGAGATGGCAGACAGGAGTGGAATGGGAACAGGTGGAATAGCGGGCAGGTGGAATGGCAGACAGGGTGGAATGGGAGACAGGGTGGAATGGGAGACAGGGTGGAATGGCAGACAGGTAGGAATGGCAGACAGGTAGGAATGGCAGACAGGAAGTGTGAGATTACACCTGTGTGCCCACCCAGAGGCAGTCAAATGAGGTGGACCAGTGAGGGCCAGTGAGGGCCAGTGAGGGCCAGTGAGGGCCAGGGATGAGGGCCAGGGATGAGGGCCAGTGAGGGCCAGGGATGAGGGCCAGGGATGAGGGCCAGTGAGGGCCAGGGATGAGACCAGTGAGGGCCAGGGATGAGGCCAGTGAGGGCCAGGGATGAGGGGCCAGTGAGGGGCCAGGATTAGCGAGGAGGAGGTGGGCCAGTGAGGGCCAGGGATGAGGGCCGAGGGCCAGGATGTGAGGGGCCAGTGAGGGCCAGGGGAAGGGTGTGAGTGGTGGGGGGGGGCTAGGTTAGTGATTTGGTTGCGGGTCTCGAACGGGCGATAGACGGTCAAGAGGCGAGTGCAATGTTCACCCCGCCCACCGCGTCCCAAACACATATTGACGTAGGCATGAAAAATGACCCGCCTACCCTCTAGCGCCCACCCCACGCCCACTAGCCCACCCCCTAGCACCCACCCCACCCCTACTACCACACCACCACCACACCTCACCACATCCACACCCTTATCACCACCACACCCACACCACACCCTCCCACCACACCCTCCCACACCCCCACCAATCACCAGTACTCCACGCCAATGATTTAACTTAACGATTGTAAATAGTTAAGAATAGTTCAGGTTAATGGAAGTTGTTTGTCATAGAGATTACCTGAAGTTTTACACCACCAGAAGAATAATGTACCTGAGGTTAGGTCAGGTCAGGTCAGGTCAGGTCAGGTCAGGTTAGGTCAGGTCAGGTCAGGTCAGGTTAGGTTTGCATAGGAGCCTTAAAAACGTTTCTTAGTGTGGTCAATAAATTCTATCTTTTTTTTTTTTATGATGCGATTTTGTTTGTTTGTTTTTGTTGTTTTAATTGTTTGTTTTTTTACATTTTATTGGAACTGTTCTTATTGTTTGTGTTATCATTATTATTATTACTATTATTATTATTATTATTATTATTATTATTATTATTATTATTATTATTATTATTATTATTATTATTATTATTATTATTATTATTATTAGTATTATTATTAGTATTATTATCTACATCATTATTATTCACTCGTCTATTTTATCTAACCTGTATCTAAAAAAGTAATAAATTCCCACAATAACTCCCATAACATTACCTACTGTGTTATTAGGAGTTAAATTCTCTGTTATTACGTATAAAGTATTACAATGTCTGTATGTTAAGCTATTGTTGTGTGACAGTAGTGAAGATGTTGTTTTTAAATTACATGTTAAAGTGTAATGTTATTGTGAGTTGTTATAATATGTTTAAATTTTTCCCCTCGATAGCTCCTTGTTATTCCCGGGTTGTGATAGTTAATAACACTTATTATTGTTGTTATCTTACGAGTTATTTATAGTTATGATGAGTTTAAACGCGATAACTAATAAGTTGGCCTGGGGGGACAACAGTGCTCGCGGGCTGCGGTGTTTGCTTGCGGTTATGAGTGCGGTGTTCATTGGTTGCGGTTAAGAAAGTGGTGTTTAGGGCTACAGTTTAACTTGCGGTCAAGAGATTGGTGATGGTGTTCATTACTTGCGGTTATGGGAGTGGTATTCATAGCTGCGGTTCATACTTGCGGCCATGTGAGTACTATTCCTGACTGCGGCTCATACTTGCGGCCATGATAATAATATTCTGACTGCGGCTCTTGCTTGCGGTTGACTCAGGGCCAAACATACACGTTCTTGGTGTTTTATTACAACTTAAACGTTTTAGAATCCTTAAAGGAATTCCCAACCATTGAAAATACGTTTAAAACCCATAAGTCTTAAACTGGACCATGAGGAGGCAAGATGTCTCCCAGGCTACTGAAGAAGGTCCATGGCTACTGAAGAAGGTCCGTGGCTACTGAAGAAGGTCCATGGCTACTGAAGAAGGTCCATGGCTACTGAAGAAGGTCCATGGCTACTGAAGAAGGTCTATGGCTACTGAAGAAGGTCCCTGGCTACTGAAGAAGGTCCATGGCTACTGAAGAAGGTCCATGGCTACTGAAGAAGGTCCATGGCTACTGAAGAAGGTCCATGGCTACTGAAGAAGGTCCATGGCTACTGAAGAAGGTCCCTGGCTACTGAAGAAGGTCTCTGGCTACTGAAGAAGGTCTCTGAAGAAAATTACCTGGGCTAGGACAGGTAGAACAGGTGTACAAAGTCATCTCTCCTCTGAAAGGTATTCCAAGTGACCTGTAATTGACCTATGACCTTTAATTACTACAAGTGTATCTACCCGTAATTACCTTTTATTATTTAAACTCAATTATACTTCATCTATTCTCTATAAGACCCAGAAAGCTAAGACATTCAATTATTATCTCTAAAAAAAAAAACACTTCAAAATTCAATTGACTTTGCGATATAAAAAAATAATAATAATCAAAATTAACAAATGTCTTATATCCTGAAAACAAAAGGTCAATCGTGGAGACAATAACACCCTGACCTTCTCCCCATCAGACAGACACACAGACAGCCGACACAGAGACAGACACACAGGCTTACACACAGATAGACAGACAGACAGACAGATGAGATAGACAGAGGGTATACAGACCGACACAGAGACAGACACACAGACTGGACACAGATAGACATACAGACCGATACAGAGACAGATGATCAGACACAGAGAAACAGCAGGCTATGCACAGATAGATGACAGACACACAGCTGACACAGGAGACAGACAGGACAGACACACAGACAGAGACAGATACAGACAGATGCAGGCACACAGGCTGACAGACAGACATGGATGATGATAGACACAGACAGGCCGACAGACAGACAGACACAGGCCGACAGACAGACAGACAGACAGAGACAGACAGATACAGACAGGCCGATACAGATACAGACACAGACAGACAGACAGGACACAGCAAGAGGGCCACAGACAGACAGACAGACAGACACATGGGACACAGATAGCAAACAGACAGACAGACAGACAGACACACAGACAGACAGACAGACAGACACACAGACAGACACAGAGACAGACAGACAGACAGACAGACAGACAGACAGACAGACAGGCCGACACAAAGTCACACAAATAATATTATATATCGACCACACTGACCACACTGACCACACTGACCACACTGACCACCCGCCTGTAGGATGAGAGGAAACGCCTGACGAAGTATGTAAACAATGACGAAATATTCCCCACAGATCAAAGTATTATTCTGTAGTTAGGGAATATTCTACAGGGGGTTATACTACATGGGACTACACTACATGGGACTACATTTATAGGAGACTGCACTACAGGGCTACACTACAGGGGACTATGCTAATGGGACTACACTACAGGGAGCTACACTACAAGACCCCCGCAGTACATCTTGTTAAACTGCTAACATTCCTACTACAAAATACATAACAAGAGCCCTCGTTAAGCAGAGATTAAGCCATGTCAACAACCCCATAATAAATAAACAAGTTCTCAACTCGTCTAATACGTGAACCAAACTGATGATCTGAATTTCCTGTATATTTATTTATTAAAACACAAATCAACATTGACAATACGGTATTTCTTTTTCATCTCGGTCGTTACGTAATCAGAATAAGTTGTTGATTGCAATATTTTAATCAATGTTTTACACTAATTATGACTGATATTATTTTATATTTTAATAATTTGTCTGTAAAGGATGTTTCATATTTTTTTTTTGTCAGTAAGTATAAAAATTTTCTGGTTTTATAATATAGTGAAATTTGTACTTAATGGAATCTATAGGGTGAAAGTTCGTTATATTGAGAGTCCGTTATGCAGTTGGGTTGGGCTGGGCTGGGTTGGGTTGGGTTAGCGTCCATCAGAATAACTATATCTGAATGATAATTCGCGGGTAGGTGATGGACTTAACCCCGACGCAACACACACACACACACACACACACCATGTCATCAACACACACACACACACACACACACACACACACACACACACACACACACACACACACACACACCACAAACAAACACATGTTCTTAATTACTCACACTACACATTCTACATCCAGGAGAAACATTATTTAACAGAATAATAAAACATTGTAATAAACAGTATCGTAGTGTAAAAGTTTAAGCTCATTATGGCATTAGTGTCTGCCAGAGAAGGTCATTTACAAGGTATATAATTCCGGCTTACGTAAAATAAACATGAGGTTGTGTAAACGATATTTTCTGGTAATGTGGCTGATCTCTGGTTCGTATCCTAAGGTTTTTCATTCACTCACCTGTCACCTAATTACTCACACCTGTCACCTATATTCACCTGTCACCTAATTACTCTCACCTTTATTCACCTGTCACCTAATAACAACTCACCTGTCACCTAATTACTCTCACCTGTCACCTTTATTCACCTGTCACCTAATAACAACTCACCTGTCACCTAATTACTCTCACCTTTAGTCTACCTGTCACCTAATTACTCACACCTGTCACCTATATTCACCTGTCACCTAATTACTCTCACCTTTATTCACCTGTCACCTAATAACAACTCACCTGTCACCTAATTACTCTCACCTGTCACCTTTATTCACCTGTCACCTAATAACAACTCACCTGTCACCTAATTACTCTCACCTGTAAATTATCAAAACTCACCTGACCACCTATAGTACCTGTCACCTAATTATTCACACCTGTCACGTATATACACCTGACACTTAATTACACTCACCTGTTACCTGATTACACCTGTATTCTACCTATATACACCTGACACAATAACATTCACCTGGTACCTAATTACTCTCACCTACCACCCATAGTCACTTCCCACTCACCTGAACACTTAAATTACCATTCTTTCGCTTTACTTAATTACATCACCCCCTCCCCCCTTCCTCTTCTCTACAACTACACCAGTTTATCTGACTAAACGATGTTCTTATACACCAGGGCTAATTAATGTGAGTGTGTGTGTGTGTGTGTGTGATATAGGAGTGTGTGTGTATACATATGTGTGTTTATATGTGTGTGTATGTATGATATATGAGCGTTCGTTTGTGTGTGTGTGTGTGTGTGTGTGTGTGTGTGTGTGTGAGAGAGAGCTTCAAAAGATCACGGAAAATTCTACACCAGACAGACACGTAATCATCTGACAGCAGGAACTTTCAACATAAGTTTATTCTTGGGCTAAAATAGTGTTTATAAACTCAGTGAATCTTACGTTAAAACTTTCCTTAAACTTTCGACTAACTAGGAGAGCCCAGACGCCCTTTAGACAGGCGAATATAAACCACATAACTACGAGCCGTTGGTTAGGTTAGATTAGGTTAGGTTAGGTTAGGTTAGGTTAGGTTAGGTTAGGTTAGATTAGGTTAGGTTAGGTTAGGTTAGGTTAGGTTAGGTTAGGTTAGGTTAGGTTAGGTTGTAGTTAGGGTTAGGGTTTCATAACTTAGTCTTTAGTGGATCTTTGTGTGTTTGGATAATCTCTGACACCTTCCGACATCCCCGTATCCTCTGACACTTTCCATCCTCTCCACCCTCTACATCTCTCTCTGTCCTCTCAACCCCCATCTCACAGCCCCATGTATATAAGCGCCAGTATGCATGTATGTATCTGTATATATCTGTATAAACTTTACTTCAAGAGTGTTTGGCTCAAGTATACATCAGACCAGGTACAGTACAGGTATATTCCTCAGCGGCCACATGTACTATACCTCACCTGGCGTCATAAATCAACACCTGGCGTCATAAATCAACACCTGGCGTCATAAATCAACACCTGGCGTCATAAATCAACACCTGGCGTCATAAATCACACACCTGGCGTCATAAATCAACACCTGGCGTCATAAATCAACACCTGGCGTCATAAATCAACACCTGGCGCCATAAATCACCTGGCGCCATAAATCAACACCTGGCGTCATAAATCAACACCTGGCGTCATAAATCAACACTCGTCATAAATCAACCTGGCGTCATAAATCAACACCTGGCGCCATAAATCAACACCTGGCAGCAAATCAACACCTGGCGCCATAGATCAACACCTGGCGTCATAAATCAACACCTGGCGCCATAATCAAAACTGGCGTCATAAATCAACACCTGGCGCCATAAATCAACACCTGCGCCATACAATCAACACCTGGCGCCATAAATCAACACCTGGCGCCATAAATCAACACCTGGCGCCATAATCAACACCTGGCGCCATAAATCAACACCTGGCGCCAAATCAACACCTGGCGCCATCAACACAACACTCGCGCCATAAATCAACACCTGGCGCCATAAATCAACACTCGCGCCATAAATCAACACCTGCCATAATCAACACCTGGCGCCATAAATCACCTGGTTATAATCAACACCTGGCGCCATAAATCAACACCTGGCGCCATAATCAACACCTGGCGCCATAAATCAACACCTGGCGCCATAAATCAACACCTGGCGCCATAAATCAACACCTGGCGCCATAAATCAACACCTGGCGCCAGATCAACACTGCTTAAATCAACTCTGGCGCCATAAATCAACACCTGGCGTCATAAATCAACACCTGGCGTCATAAATCAACACCTGGCGTCATAAATCAACACCTGGCGTCATAAATCAACACCTGGCGTCATAAATCAACACCTGGCGTCATAAATCAGCACCTGGCGTCATAAATCAACACCTGCCATAGATCAACACCTGGCGCCATAAATCAACACCTGGCGCATAATCAACACCTGGCGCCATAAATCAACACCTGCGCCATAAATCAACACCTGGCGCCATAAATCAACACCTGGCGTCATAAATCAACACCTGGCGCTGCCACCATGCAAATCAACACCTGGCGCCATAAATTGTCCATAAATCAAAACCTGGCGCCATAAATCAACACCTGGCGCCATAATCAACACCTGGCGCCATAAATCAACACCTGCCATAATCAAACCTGGCGCCATAAATCAACACCTGGCGTCATAAATCAACACCTGGCGTCATAAATCAACACCTGGCGTCATAGATCAGCACCTGGCGTCATAAATCAACACCTGGCGTCATAAATCAACACCTGGCGTCATAGATCAGCACCTGGCGTCATAAATCAACACCTGGCGTCACAAATCAACACCTGGCGCCATAAATCAACACCTGGCGTCATAGATCAAAACTGGTCAAATCCACACCTGGCGTCATAAATCAACACCTGGCGTCATAAATCAACACCTGGCGCCATAAATCAACACCTGGCGTCATAAATCAACACCTGGCGTCATAAATCAACACCTGGCGTCATAAATCAACACCTGGCGTCATAATCAACACCTGGCGTAAATCAACACCTGGCGTCATAAATCAACACCTGGCGTCATAAACACCACCTGGCGTCATAAATCAACACCTGGCGTCATAAATCAACACCTGGCGTCATAAATCAACACCTGGCGTCATAAATCAACACCTGTCATAATCAACACCTGGCGTCATAAATCAACACCTGGCGCCATAAATCAACACCTGGCGTCATAAATCAACACCTGGCGTCATAAATCAACACCTGGCGCCATAAATCAACACCTGGCGTCATAAATCAACACCTGGCGTTGCGACAGCACCTGTCATAAATCAACACCTGGCGTCATAGATCAGCACCTGGCGTCATAAATCAACACCTGGCGCCATAAATCAACACCTGGCGCCATAGATCAACACCTGGCGCCATAAATCAACACCTGGCGCCATAAATCAACACCTGGCGCCATAAATCAACACCTGGCGCCATCAACACCTGGCGCCATAAATCAACACCTGGCGCCAATAAATCAACACCTGGCCATAGATCAACACCTGGCGCCATAAATCCACACTGGCGCCATAAATCAACACCTGGCGCCAGATCAACACCTGGCGCCATAAAGCAACACCTGGCGCCATTAATCAACACCACCATTACTTCTCACCAATTTCTTAACATCTGCTGAAGGAAGAATCACGGGTCTACTGGTACTTCACCTCTACAGCAATCACCAAGACAAATCACCAAACTTACAATACAATAATGGTGATAGACGGTGACTAGAGTGCTGTAGTGATGTATACGATCAATAGGTATGACTATGTATACACTGGGAGGTTTATATATACTGAGTTATGTTGAATTTCCTTTAATTTATTTATTTATTCTCTCTCTCTTGTTAATCATCATCTGTCTGTCTGTCTGTCTGTCTGTCTGTCTATCTGTCTGTCTATCTGTCTGTCTGTCTGTCTGTCTGTCTGTCTATCTGTCTGTCTGTCTATCTGTCTGTCAATAATATACCTTATTTAACCTCTATTTCATCACTAAACCAACTTACACCATCACTATATTAAACCACCATCCTTAAACCAACATCACCATATAGAATTAATAAACCTAACCTAAACCACTATAATTAAACACTAAACCTAACTACCACTCATAGTAGTTTATTCATTAAATACCAATTCTATCGTCATACTTATCACCAATTCTAAATAAATTCTAAATAAATTCTAAAATAAATTTAAATAAATTTAAAAAATTCTAAATAAATTCTAAATAAATTCTAAGTAAAGGAATTTTTCTATGTACATTAGGGTACTTTTAATTAGGTGTCACGTCTCGCTAAATATATGTAATTACTTCGTGCTACCCTTCAACAGGTTATTTATACAGTGGGTGGGTGGGTGGGTGGGTGGTGGGTGGGTGGTGGGTGGTGGCGGTGGGTGGTGGCGGTGGGTGGGTGGGTGGGTGGGTGGGTGGGTGGTGGGTGGGTGGTGGGTGGGTGGGTGGGTGGTGGGTGGGGGAGGGGTGACTACAGTGTGTTTTCTCTATTTCTTCTCTTTTCTGTTTTCTTTTTCTCTTCTCTTCCATACTCTCTCCCTCCCTTCTTCCCTCCTCCTTCTTCCCTCCCTCCTTCCTCCATCCTCCCTCCTCCTTCCTTCTTCCCTCCCCTCCCTCCCTCCCTCCCTCCTTCCTCCCTCCCTCCCTCCCTCCTCCCTCCCTCCTCCTCCTTCCTCCCTCCCTCCCTCCCTCCCTCCTCCCTCCCTCCCTCCTTCCCTCCCTCCTCCTCCCTCCCTCCTTAAAAATATCGACAAATTTATGAATCTTTTTGTTATTGTTTACGAATTCCTCTCATGACGTCACACTAAGGATCGAATTCGACGATAGTTTTAACATGATAATATTTTTCGCGAATGTTTGATAATAAATCCTTATCGCTAAAACTAAAATCCCTCCAAGTTTTTATCCCTTCTAGACACCGACCCCACACAACAGAATTATTAATGAAGAAAAATTGAATTGTTATATTTTTTTTTTAATGTTTTATGATTGTTAATTGTTTAATCTATATTTTACTGTAAAGTTATAAATATTAAAATGAATATTATAGATAGAGCAATGTAAGAAATATTAAAATAACGTAAATATTAATAGGTTCGTTTCCACTATACACGGTGAAGATAACCTAAATGTCACTTCTTGTTGACTTGAAACCAATTACCTCGAATTAGTAAATAAATCAATAAATAAATGAAATTCTACCCAAAATAATCAAATTCTAAAAAATAAAATGGAACTACCTCCAAAAATACTCATAATTCTCTCAAAAAATATTGTAACTCTACCCAAAAAATTCTCAAATTCTCACAAATAAATGAAACTACCAAAAATATCCAAAATTCTCACAAAAACTAGAAACTCTACCCCAAAATTCCCCAAACCTCCCAAAATTCCCCAAACCTCCCCAAAAATTCCCCAAACTTCCCAAAATTCCCCAAACCTCCCAAAATTCCCCCAAACCTCCCAAAATTCCCCCAAACCTCCCAAAAAATTCCCCCAAAACCCCAAATATTGTATCTGCTTTAGAAAAATTTAACTCTTGCGTGTAAACAAGGTGAAGATAAGTTGTGCCGGGGATCGTAAACAAGAGAGAGAAGAAACAAACAATATTTACAAGACCCAAAAGGCAAAGATGTGGTCAAGGAAAACAAAAAGAAAGAAGAAAGTAAAGAGAAAATAGAGTGTTTATTTTTCTCTTGTTTATCTATGTTAGAATTTATTAAGTTGTGTGTTTGTTTGTTTTGTTTGTTTGTTTTGTTGGATGTGGAGGAAGAACACCCAATATCCTTCCTCCCCTCTCCTCCTCCCCCTCCTCCTCCCTCTCCTCCTACCCCTCTCCTCC
>NW_024723785.1:20000-42500 GCF_018991925.1 Homarus americanus
ATCCAAATTGACAATATAATACAAACCAATATAAGCGGCTATATGACACAGAGACTATATCCAAAAGATTTAAAAGACAAAATAAATAACAACAAATATGAATTTGATTTTTAAGGATGGGTGGAGGGAGTAGAGGGGTGGAGGTAGAGGGGTGGAGGGAGTGAGAGGGGTGGAGGGAGGGAGGGGGGTGGAGGGTAGGGGTGGAGAGAGTAGAGGGTGGAGGGGGTAGAGAGGGGTGGAGGGAAGTAGAGGGTGGAGGTAGAGGGGTGGAGGTAGAGAGAGGGTGGAGGAGTAGAGGTGGAGGGTAGAGGGGTGGAGGGGGAGTAGAGAGGGGTGGTGGTAGAGAGGTGGATAGGTGGTTTTGTCTCCTAAAGTGATTTCATTTACCAAGGTGGAGTATTATGTTGCGAATTACAGTTAGAGTGTGATAAATGTGTGTGTGTGTGTGTGCGTGTGTGTGTGTGTGTGTGTGTGTGCGTGTGCGTGTGTGTGAGTGTGTGTGTGTGGTGTGTGTGTGTGTGTGTGCGTGCGTAAATGACACAATGTGTGGGAGGTGTGGAAATGCCTGTATTTGTGTGTGTAGGCTGGATTCTGAGAAGACAGACAGACAGACAGACGGACGGACTGTATCTGTAAGGTCAAACACATACCAGAGAGTCACTATGGATCAGATAGACAGTTACGAGACAGAGAATAGACAGACCAGCAGTAATAGACAGACAGGTACCTGACAGAGAACAGACAGTCAATGAGAGAGAGACAGACAAACACGGAATACAGGAAACAGTAACCGGAAGAGCATAAAGAGACGGGTAGACAGAGGGTTATTTTATATAGACAATTTAAAAAAAGACAGGAGACAGATAGAGTGTAGACAGACAGACAAACAGACAGAGTGTAGGTAAACAGACAGTAAACAATCAATAGACAGAAGATAAACAGTTCCAAAACAGACAGAATAAACCCAACAGACAGACACCTGAGAATTAACAAACAAAGGAAGAGACAGGTGATAAAAAAACTCACTTCACACCTGTGTTTTCCAAACGAACCAGGTAATTCCCTAATACCCATGAGACACACACACACACACACACACACACACACACACACACACACACACACACACACACACACACACACACACAATAATACTACACTACTACTTGATTGACCCCTTCTACACTCTACCTGCCTCTCAAAACTCCCTCAATCAATCAATCAACGACTACAATAATCCTTCAATTTTTCCACCACAAAGTCTTTCAAATATTTATCACCAACTCTCTTTGTATTAATGTTTATTAAAATATATACTTATTATTCTTTAAATATACATATAGCCTTAATATATTAATAATGATAAATTAATTATGATTTATATACAGGTAACTAGGATAACACCTGTACAGGTAACGAGGATAACAATGTACAGGTAACTAAGATAACACTGTACAGGTAACTAGGATAACAATGTACAGGTAACTAAGATAACACTGTACAGGTAACTAGCATAACACTACACAGGTAAGATAACATAGCCATACCAAATTCAACCTTCAATAATCTGTAATAAATTCTATGTATTTTCTTACACTCAAAATGTAAGTAAAACTCACATACATGTATTTAAAATTCTCTAACTATCTTACGATCTTCAATATTTTCATCAGGTTTCAGAATATTTAATCTTTTTTTAACACGTCTTAATAAATATCTACATAATCTTGATGAAAACGTAGAATATTTTTTTTAAGATAAATTACCCTAAATATTATAATACTATTCATTTATCTTTAACAAAATTCTAATTATTTTTTTTGTTCTCTTACTCATAAAATCCAATAATCACCTAACCACCCGCCTTACTAATCTTCATAAACATTTAAAAATTAACCAAATCTTTAAAAAAAAAATAAATAAAAAAATTTATGGAAAAATTACTATATATATATACTCGCCATCTTATAAATCACGTATCTAAACGACTCATTTACTCAAACTGGAATTAATAGAATGAAAATATACTTTATTTTTTGCGGTACTAAACTGTTGTGTTTTCCCTCCCCAGAACACGACCTGAATATAAAGGGAATATATTTTTTTTTCTCTCCTCCTCCCCGGGGTTATGTTCTCGTTGTTGTAAACATTGTGGTTGGGATCAGGTTAGGTTAGGTTAGGTTACGTTAGGTTAGGTTAGGCTAGGTTAGGTTAGGTTAAAGTATAGACAGGTAGATGTGTTAGGTTAGGTTAGGTTATGTGAAATTGGAATCTATTGGAAATTCCTGTTACAAAAATAGGAATATGAGCCGGATAGACTTGGAATACATGTCCCATTCCAGCCGGATAGACTTGGAATACATTTGTCATTCCTGCCAGATTGACCTGGAATACATGTCCCATTCCAGCCGGGTAGTACTTGGAATACGTCAAAAATTCCAGTCAGGTTGCTTAGGAATGCGACTGCCATATCAACTAGATAAATTTGGAATATCTATCACCCAATCCAGAAACTAGGAATACACAGACCATTCCAGCTAGTATCAGAGGCTAGGAATACACACATCATTCCAGCTAGTATCAGAGGCTAGGAATACACACATCATCCCAGCTAGTATCAGAGGCTAGGAATACACACATCATTCCAGCTCGGATCAGAGGCTAGGAATACACACACCATTCCAGCTAGTATCAGAGGCTAGGAATACACACATCATTCCAGCTAGAATCAGAGGCTAGGAATACACACACCATTCCAGCTAGTATCAGAGGCTAGGAATACACACATCATTCCAGCTAGTATCAGAGGCTAGGAATACACACATCATTCCAGCTAGTATCAGAGGCTAGGAATACACACATCATTCCAGCTAGTATCAGAGGCTAGGAATACACACATCATTCCAGAAATAGGTTTCCAGAGGCCAGAATACCACACTTCAGTTCCAGCTAGTATCAGAGGCTAGAACACACACATCATTCCAGCTTAGGACGAGGCTAGAATACACACACCATTCAGTTAGTATCAGGAGGCTAGAATACACACATCATTCCAGCTAGTACTGTGAGTGCCAGAACAAGGGACACATCATTCCAGCTAGTATCAGAGGCTAGGAATACACACATCATTCCAGCTAGTATCAGAGGCTAGGAATACACACATCATTCCAGCTAGTATCAGAGGCTAGGAATACACAGACCATTCCAGCTAGTATCAGAGGCTAGGAATACACACATCATTCCAGCTAGTATCAGAGGCTAGGAATACACACACCATTCCAGCTAGGAACAGAGGCTAGGAATATACACATCATTCCAGCTAGTATCAGAGGCTAGAAATACACACACCATTCCAGCTAGTATCAGAGGCTAGGAATACACACATCATTCCAGCCAGTATCAGAGGCTAGGAATATACACATCATTCCAGCTAGTATCAGAGGCTAGGAATATACACATCATTCCAGCTAGTATCAGAGGCTAGGAATACACACACCATTCCAGCTAGTATCAGAGGCTAGGAATACACACACCATTCCAGCTAGTATCAGAGGCTAGGAATACACACATCATTACAGCTAGTATCAGAGGCTAGGAATACACAGACCATTCCAGCTAGTATCAGAGGCTAGGAATACACACATCATTCCAGCTAGTATCAGAGGCTAGGAATACACACACCATTCCAGCTAGTATCAGAGGCTAGGAATACACACATCATTCCAGCTAGGATCATATGAGCTTAGAATGCATTAACTTCACAAGCTAAGAAGTATATATAACACACAGTGAATTCAAGGATTTAGCTGAGATTAGCTGTGTGTCCGAGACTTGTCCTAGCTGTGTGTGTGCGCTTGTATGTGTGTGTGTGTGTGTGTGTGTGTGTGTGTGTGTGTTTATCATAGAACAGAACACTATAAGAGGATGCACTACCAACACCTACCAACTACTACCACCACTACTATCACAACCACCATCTACCACTTACCACTTCTACCACCAACACCAACCACCAACACTAACCCACCATCACTTAACCAAACAACCATAACCACCACTACTACTACCAGATAAACGTGGCTTACTCCTCTACACACACACACACGCACACACACACGCACACTTGCTAGGGCGGGTCTCTCCACCTGGCTCCCACAGTTCACTTTCCCTTAAAGGTGATACAGCAGTTCGCGTTACAGGTATAATACAAAATAATGCTCCCTCGTTATTCCTCTTCCTGTATTGTGAATTAAATCATTAGAGACCTATTAATGGGTGTATGAACGTCACGCCAGTCTCTTATTAATGGGTGTATGAATGTCAGTCACTTATTAATGGGTGTATGAACGTCACGCCAGTCTCTTATTAATGGGTGTATGAACGTCAGTCACTTATTAATGGGTGTATGAACGTCACGCCAGTCTCTTATTAATGGGTGTATGAACGTCAGTCACTTATTAATGGGTGTATGAACGTCACGCCAGTCTCTTATTAATGGGTGTATGAACGTCACGCCAGTCTCTTATTAATGGGTGTATGAATGTCAGTCAATACACCTTAGTTCCTCAGGTCATACAAAGCGACATGAACTAGGAATTGTTTCTTTGTGGTGTATGAAATGTTGTATACATGATTTACCTCGATAAATAGAGACTTAACAGCAAGAATTTATTTTGTAATACTTTTTTGATGGAATGTTTATATATCCTAAGTGCATCGTCAGATACCCTTAAGAAACACTCAAGTCAATTAAAAAGTGGATGGATTACTTAAATATCCTAAGTGCCTCGTCAGATACCCTTAAGAAACACTCAAGTCAATTAAAAAGTGGATGGATTACTTAAATATCCTAAGTGCCTCGTCAGATACCCTCAAGAAACACTCAAGTCAATTAAAAGTTAATCAAAAACCGACAAGTCCAACTGAGAGTAAAGTCTTCTAAGTCTTAATGTGAATCTATTAAAAAACACAGTAAGTCAATGGATTTATTTCTTACATTGACCTTTTTTGACCTTTGACACACAAGAAGGAACTATGACCTGACCTCCTTATCAAATCAACCATCCTTAGTTTCTGTATGTCTGTCGTGTCCTTCAGCCAAACTAATGAAAACATTTTGAAATTTCAGTTTAATAGTTGTTCTTTGTCTATTTTCTTACCACCCGACTGATTGAAAAGCTATTAAAAGATTACAACTTCAGTGACCTACAGATAACCTAACCTAACCTAACCTAAAAGGAACTTGAATTCATTAGCTATAAGAAGTTCTCCGTATTTTTATCCCTATGACGAAATATATCCAATAGTTCTTTCATATTTAGGGATAAAAATTTTACCCCATCTTAGTGAGAGAGAGAGAGAGAGAGAGAGAGAGAGAGAGAGAGAGATACTAACTATTGTCTACCTGAGAACTAATTACTCACCTGTCACACCTTAATGGAGCCGCCCACACCCCACAAGGTCATATCCGCCTCAAAACTCCCGCCCCTTGAGATGCCTGTAATTAGGGCAGGTTAATTGCAGAGTGAAATGTGATCATCAGTCACAGCAGTGATCAGAAAACCAAGAAGGACAGGGAGGGCAGGGGCAGGGCAAGCAGGGCAGGGCAGGGCAGAGGCAGGAGCCAGGGCAGGACAGAGGCAGGGAGGCAGGGCAGGGCAGGCCAGGGGGCAGAGGCAGGGCAGGGTGGGGTGGGTGATAAGTAAAGGAAGTATTCTCAAAGACAATGTGAGTTATAGAGCAGTGTGATGTCGCTTCCTAACACGGCCACATAAAATACTGGGGTTATACTGTGTGTGTGTGTGTCTGTCAGGCCGTGCACACACACACACACACACACACACACACACACACACACACACACACACACACACACACACACACTGTATGTATTATCTGCGTTAGGCAATGATATATATATTTTTTTTACTTGAAAATTAGAACAAGGTTGTAGAATTGATACCATCATGGAGATGAATAGTATACAGGCTGTATATGTATATTATTAATACTGAGTGAATTACCCTAACCTTACCTAACCAACCCCAACCCAACAAACCTAGCCTAACCAACCCCAACCCAACAAACCTAACCTAACCTAACCAAACCCAACCTTAACCTAATCTAACTTAACCAAACCCAACCAAACCCAACCCAACCAAACCCAACCCCTGACTATATTACACAACTATATAAAACCCAAAGATAATTACGCAGTCTATGGCCTAATTACCATAGAGTTACAGTAATTAAAAAAAAGAAGTTATTTTAATTTCGGAAGAGGAAGTTGAAGGGATTGAGTCGTCTATTATCCCCAGGTAACGTGAGTTATGTGACGTGTGTTTGTCGTCACACCAGAGAGAAGGAAGAGTGGTGTTAACTTCCCCCATGTGTAGTCTTATCTCACACACACACACACACACACACTAACACCTCATACACACACACATACACACACACACATACACACACACACACACACACACACAAACACACACATACACATGCACTAACACCTCATACACACACACAAACACACACACACACACACACACACACCTCTACACACACACACACACACACACACACACATACACACGCGCGCACCTAACACCTCATACACACACACACACACACACACACACACACACACACACACACACACACCCCACACACACCCACACACACACACACACACACCCCACACACACCACACACACACATACAGACAAACACCTCACACAAACACATTCCTCCAACACACAAACACCATGTAACACACACATGCACACACACACAAGCACTCTCACACCCCACCACACACACGTACACACATATACACAAACTACACAAACAAACTGGCTGTATGCTTCCAGTAACCACAACTCTATTCTGTATTTCTCCTAATCCTTATAGCAGAGATTAGGTTAGGATTGGAAGTTGTGTTCTGCGATTCAGGATTAGGATTAGGGATTGGGTTATTAATGCAGGATTAGAATGGAGTTAGGTTAATGTGTGCAGGTTAGGTTAGGTTAGGTTGTGTACAGGTTAGGTTAGGTTAGGTTAGGTTGTGTACAGGTTTGGTTAGGTTAATCTTCACTACCTATAAGAGTTTCTCGTATATTGACAAAAATAAACAGTCACTTGAAGCCTGGTGGAGTATTAACTCGAGAAGGCAGGAGTGTTAAATATGACCCATGGTTCGAGGTCATCCTTTAATGAGGTCATCCTTCAATGAGGTCATCCTTCACTGAAGTCACACTCCATGGAGGTCATTCTTCATTTTGAGTCAGTGAATATCTGCTCTTGTTAATATTTATTTTTTTATTTCCCAAATCTTACGTAAAGTAGTGAGTGATGTTTATATTATCTGATGTTTATATACACTAATGTTAAGCTAAATAAACCAAACCTAACCTAACCTAACCTAAGTACAGCATCTCTCATGACCTCTCTACACACACTACCTAAATTATCATTGCTTAAGTAAATTCAAAGTTCTTTTTAATTATTTACTTTCCAAATGGATTTTAAATTTATTTTTATTAAACAAAAGTTCGAGTAAAAATTATATATTCATTCTCTTATTTATTCTTTTATTAATATTTTTTATATTTATTTTTAATGTTAGAGAGACTGACTGACTGACTGACTGACTGACTGACTGGGCGACTGACTGACTGACTGGCGACTGATTGTTCAACTTTAACTTTGGTTTAGAAGGAAATAAATAAATGTTTCTATCGTTTCGAAAATTACTAATTGTATTTTTTTTTTATTTACAGTCGTCCACTTTTGACCGATTTATATTATTTTCTCTCATATTTTCTATCTTTACAAAAACTTGAAAAAGTATTAAGAAAAATTAGATGTATGTATGTATGTATGTATGTATGTATGTATGTATGTATGTATGTATAGGCAATACCCCCAGTAGCTTTAATACGTGTTGTTGTCTCTGCTAATCATCTGGGCTTGTCTCACAGTCCTGATATTACCTTCAAAAATTACCATTACACCTTTATGGAAGTTGACACGGGATAATACTCACCATTCCTCTACCTACACTAACGCTGCTGTATGGGAACTAAACATCTTCAGGTCATCTCCATTCGCAATTGAGTTAAATTTATTAAAAACTTTAAAAATGTCAAGAGAAACGGCTACTACCAAGCTCTTGATACTTTTAATACTTATATATATTAAAAAAAAAACAATATACTTCACTATTAAATACTTATAAACAAGATATAATTCAATTTAGATTAAAAATAAATAAAAAAGTTGATCTCGAAGTCCGTGAGAATCTGGTTCGTGGTTTTCTTGTTTACGTGGGTATAGTGTGGCGGTGTGTGGCAACTCTTCCCTCCCCTCGGCTGTTTACACAAGTTATGTACACAATGTCATTCATGTGTGATGTTATATTTGATTTTGTTTACACGTTCGTTGTTACTTTACCAAATTAATATCATAATCAAGTTCCATTATTATTATTATTATTATTATTATTTTATTGCTTAACCTTCCTTCTTAGTCCATGACCCCTCCCTACACCCCCCCATGACCCCATCTGACCCCTGTAGAGAAGACCAGTTATTATCCAATGAATAACAATGTGGAGCTGTGTTGGGTGTCTGGTGTGACGATGGTGTGGCGTCTTACATCCCATCACGACCAGATCCCTCCCCCTCTCTCTCTCTCTCTCTCTCTCTCTCTCTCTCTCTCGCTTTATATTTCTCGCTCTATCTGTCTATCTCTCTGTATCTCTGTCTCTTTCTCTCCTTCTATATCGTCTCTCTCTTCATCATTTCCTCACATCATCTCACCACCTTCTCTTCGCCATGTTCTCCTGTACGTGTGTTCTCTCCTGCCTCTTGAGTATACTTGAGATGAGATCTTGTATACTCAGAGCCTTATACCATACACCACGTCTCTCTTTCCTGAGTCTTATCTCCTTTATGTTATTATACCTGGAGGCCTTAGACACACCTGGAGTTTATAATACCTGGAATTATTTTGTTTTATCTTATCATACTTTGGTTCTACACTGATGATATTATGCTCTTGTCATCTTTGCTATCACACTGTGCTATCATACTGTGCTATCATACTGTGCTATCATGCTCCAATTATCACCTGTGCTATCATGCTCTGGCCTTAACACCTCATATACACACTGGAATGATATCATACTCCTGTTATCACACTCTGCTATCATACTTCACCTCAACACCTCCCACACACATACAATAAGGCTCTTCAGTACACTATTATGCTATTGTCTTAAACCTTAATATCAGTATAAAATCATAGACTAGAATAGACTCTTTATTTCTCCTTTATAAACAAACTAAGAGATTTATATTATCGCTTATACCAACATTATATACTGTAATATATAAACATTTTATATAAACCTGAAAATTATTAATATATCTGTTATATAAAAAACATATAAGACTTATAATCCTCCTCTTGAGTCTTATATCAGTAAATAATATAAAAGATCATGTCGTCTATAAGAGGATTCCAACACCACTGCCTTATGTTTCAATATTATTCATATCCTTTATACATAGACTTGAAACTCTTATATCTTACGTTTCTTTCATTTATACTAAGACAATATACCATTTCTTGTAGTTATACGTAGGGCTTATAGCATGTAGGAGGAGTATAATTCTTCCTTGTTAATTATACCATTGATATAATCTAACAAGACGGTTCCTGGTTCTAGTATTCACACGTGGAAGTTATAGGGGTTAAATAATGCTATAATTTGTCTGGTATTCAAAAGGATGGGGGTAGGGGGAGGGGGGTGTTGGGGGGAGGTGGGGGTGGGGAATTGGTAGGGGAGGTGTTAGGGAGGTGGGGAGGGATGGGGAGATGGGAAGGTAGGGGAGGAGAGGTATGAAGGAGGGAAGGGAAGGAGAGAGGGGTAAAGGAGGGGGAGAGAAGGAGGACATAGCTCACTGAAGTACTCACGTTTGTCTCTAGGATCTCCTAGTTGTGTCTCTCACTCTGCATCTCTCATCAGAGCTCTTTTTTTCGCCTTCACAGGGCAGTACACACCCAAGAGGGCGTGAGAGGGGAGAGAGAAGGAGGCAGAGGGGAGATAGGTGCTATAGAGAGAGGAGAGGAGGGAGAGGGAGGGAGATGGGAGAGGAGGAGAGAAGTAGAGGGGTGGGAAGAGGGTGATGAGGAGAGAGAGAGAGAGAGAGAGAGAGAGAGAGAGAGAGAGAGGAGAGAGAGAGAGAGAGAGAGAGAAATTTTGTATCTGTATAAATATGAATGTAGCATAGGTAAACACACCCACCCACCTCCACCCACTCCCACTCCACACACACCCACCCACCCCACTCCACACACACAATAATAATACCTCCACCCACCCTACCCACCACACCACCCACCTCCTAAAAATATGGACCCACCAACAGTATATATTCCACCACATAAATTCTCTTCCGTTCAATCAGTTCTGCCGCGATAATTCCATAATTTGTGGTGGCCATCGACAGACGCCACCTGATGACCAGACAGACAAAGTGACACTCAGGGAAGAACAATTTCCTGTAAGTTTAGGTTTAGCCAGATGATTATTTTCACTATCGGTCCTGACTGAACTAACTGGTAGGAATTTTGCCAGTGGGGAGAGAGTGAAATAATGATGATTGATAGTAGTGGTAGTAGTGGTAGTAGTAGTAGTAGTAGTAGTAATAAAAATAATAGTAATAATAATAATAATAATAAAATACAAAGGCCAGAAATTGGTATATAATATTAGATAAAATAGAATGACATTGGTGTGTGTGTGTGTGTGTGTGTGTGTGTGTGTGTGTGTGTGTGTGTGTGTGTGTGTGTGTGTGTGTGTAGTAGTAGCATCTGCCTGTGTGGGATTTGTTTGGGTTGTCTGGTCTTTGGTGTGTGTTTGGATGGGGTAAGGGTGGACCTGCCTGTGTGTGTGTGTGTGTATGTGTTTGTGTGAGTGTGTGTGTGTGTAAATTGGAGTGTGTTTGTGTATGTGTAAACGGGCAGTACATAGTATATATCAATTCTCTCAAATTCCTTTAAAATCATTCACCCAATTCTTACCTTCCTCACCTGTTAATTACCTTCCTCACCTGTTAATTACCTTCCTTACCAGTGGGAAAAAAGTAATTAGAGAAGACCACACACCTGAGCAACACACACTAACTCACACAGGTAAACAATAAACCAACTCTAACCAACTCTAACCAACTCTAACCAACACTAACCAACTCTAACCAACTCTAGCCAACTCTAGCCAACTCTAACCAACTCTAACCAACTCTAACCAACACTAACCAACACTAACCAACTCTAACCAACTCTAACCACAACTAACCAATAAAACTTGAACCCAGAGTCACTAAATTATATAACAACTAATCACAACACAACCCAAAGAAACCCACCTACACCCAATTCCACCCACCCACCCACACCCCACCCACACACCCACCCACACACCACCCACCCACACACCCACCCACACACACACACACACCCACACACACACCCAACCACACACCCACATACCCACACACACCCACACACCCACACACACACACCCACCCACACACACATACACACACACCCACCCACACACACACACACACCCACACACCCACACACACCCACCCACACACCCACCCACACACACACCCACCCACACACACATACACACACCCAATAAAGAATGTATTGTATTATTCACAGGTCCGATGATTTTATTAACCAGGTGTTCAAATGGGGAAAGGAATGACAGGTGTTTTCTTAATTAACTATACATACCTGAGGAGCGGCACGTGTGTGTGAGGAAGAATTTGGTGACTATTTTCTCCACCTGTAATGATGTATGTATGTATGTATGTATGTATCATGTATAGCCAATACCCCCAGTAGCTTTAATACGTGTTGTTGTATGTATGTATGTATGTATGTATGTATGTATGTATGTATGTATGTATGTATGTATGTATGTATGTATTCTCCCTCCTCTTGCTTTACCTCTTATAACCTCTTCATCCTTCCCACCCTCCTCCTCCTAACACCCTCTTCCTCTTCTCCCCCCCCACCTCACCCCCCTGATAAAGACAGATGGATCTGGTTCCCACTGAGACAAGACAGCACCAAAACACCCACTAGTGGATCCCAGTAACGGTGAAAAGTTCCCCATAATTACAACCTCTCGCCTCGCCTCAGCCGGGAAGAAAACGAGAATTTCACAAACTACCTGATTTAAAAGTTTCTCTAACACACCTCATGAAGGGCGAGAGATAGCTTTATTTATGGTAGAGAGAGAGAGAGAGAGAGAGAGAGAGAGAGAGAGAGAGAGAGAGAGAGAGAGAGAGAGAGAGAGAGAGAGAGAGAGAGAGAGAGAGATTTTTTCTTTCCTGTTATTTTACTTTTTTCTTCTTCTTCTTCGTTTCATCATCTCTACAAACATCCCCTTGACGGTATGTAAATATTGGAGACAGAAAAATGGATAAATTTGATAGAGGAGAAGGAGAGAGAGGAGGAGGAGAAGGAAGAGGAGGAAGGAGGGTGAAATAGGTGATAAACAAGGTGTGAAAGAAGGAGTATAAGTAATAAGAGCAAAACCAGATAAACCACACAAACATTCTTCCTCTTCCTCTTCCTCCTCCTCCTCCTCCTCCTCCTCCTCCTCCTCCTCTCCTCCTTTCTGATGGTCCCACCTCAGCCTGACACTTTCTTCTTTAAATTAATTGCGTCTCTCTCTCTCTCTCTCTCTCTCTCTCTCTCTCTCTCTCTCTCTCTCTCTCACTCTCCTCCTCTCTCCTCTCTCTCTCTCTCTCTCTCTCTCTCTCTCTCTCTCTCTCTCTCTCTCTCTCTCTCTCTCTCTCTCTCTCTCTCTCTCTCTCTCTCACCAAAACACACACTCTCTCTCTCTCTCTCTCTCTCTCTCTCTCTCTCTCTCTCTCTCTCTCTCTCGCTCTCTCTCTCCAAAACACACCCCCCTCTCTCTCTCTCTCTCTCTCTCTCTCTCTCTCTCTCTCTCTCACCAAAGCTTTTACCTCTCTCTCTCTCTACGTCTCTCTCTTTATCCTCCTCTTCTTCCTCTTCCTCCTTCCCCCTCCTGCCCCTTCTCCTCCTAACATGGTCTTCTATCCCTATACCTTCCTCCTCCTCCTACCTGGCCAGTGTACTGTGGAGCCTCTTGGGACGCCTGGTCAATTCTTAAGTTCATGATAAGTACAGTAAACTTGTGAACCTGAGAGAGAGAAAGAGAGAAGAGAGAGAGAGAGTGAGGTATCACTCATACCATATAACTCCACAAGGATTTTTTCAAGACAAAACCTAAAAGCATTTTGTCCCTTAAGCCACCTGTGGTCAGCTCTCTCTCTCTCTCTCTCTCTCTCTCTCTCTCTCTCTCCATATACAACTGGTCTGACAAACCTCAACTATGGCCACAATTTTCTCTTACTTTTTAAACAAATAATATTACTTCCATCCTTCCCCTCCCCTCACCCTCCCCCCCTTCCCTTCCCTCACCCTCCTTCCCTCCCCTTCAACCTCCTTTCCCATCTATTCCTTCTCTTTCCCACCCCCTCCCCCCTCCCTCCCTTCCCCCCCTCCTCCCCTCCCCTTCCCCTCTCCCCCCCCCCCTTCCCCTCTCCCTCCTTCCCCTCTGCCTCACATCTCCTCTTCTTTCCATGTTTTCCTATTCTCTCTTTCTCTCTCTCCTTTTATCTATCTTTATCTGTCTCTCTCTTTCCTACCCTTCATTCTTATCTACCCTTCCTTCCTTCCCTCTCTCTTCCCTCCCATCTCCACCGCTCTCTCTTCCTTTCCAAGTGAGAACACATGAGAGATAATAATAATAATAATAATAATAATAATGATAATGATAATGATAATGATAATGATAATGGTAATGATAATGATAATGATAATGATAATAATAATAATAATAATAATAATAATAATAATAATAATAATAATAATAATAATAATAATAATAATAATAATAATAATAATTATTATTATTATTTTTATAATTAAAATAATAATAATAATTCACCACAAAGTTTTCTCACCATAATCAAAGCAAATTTAAACTATTTCCTTAAAATACAACAACAAAAACCTACTTAAAACTACCCAATTCAGGTACCTTAACGACCCTAACAGGTTACAGGTGTTTCAAGCCAATTACCATTACCTAAACCAACGAAATTTATGAACGAACTTGTAAGACAATTTTCCTAAGTGAGACAACAAGAAAAATAACCCTTATGTTAAGTTATCATAAGGTTGATATTACCTCCGTAGCTCTGTGTGTGTTAAATCATACGAGAGAAATAATGTATCAAGCTTAGCATTATATTACCTCCAAGATCTAGAGAGTTATGACACTAGTTGACACTTGAGGGCCTCGAGGGTGAGGTTAAGGGTGTCATACAGTTATCCCTTCAAGGTGAGTTATATGGTTATGGGTGACCCTCAATGGTTAAAGTTTGCTTGAGGGTGACGTCTGAGGGTGAGAAATTCCTCAAGGATCACCGTTCAAAGGGAGGGAGTTTTTTGTCCCTTGAAGGTGACACTTAAGGAGGAGTTACTCGAGTGTCAGCCTTCAGAAGATCGGGTACAGCCTCTCTCTCTCTCTCTCTCTCTCTCTCTCTCTCTCTCTCTCTCTCTCTCTCTCTCTCTCTCTCTCTCTCCTCTCTTTTCTCTCTCTCTCTCTCTCTCTCTCTCTCTCTCTCTCTCTCTCTCTCTCCTCTCTTCCTCTCTCTCTCTCTCTCTCTCTCTCTCTCTCTCTCTCTCCCTCTCTCTCTCTCTCTCTCTCTCTCTCTCTCTCTCTTCCCCCCTCTCTTCCCCCCCTCTCTCCCTCTCTCTCTCCCCCTCTTTCCCCCCCTCTCTTCCCCCTCTCTCCCTCCATCACCAGCTCGACAGACAACAGGTTAATGACAGTAATATATATGACGTGTGTGGATCATCATGATCGACATAATCATTATTTTTGGGTGTTGTGTTTGTGTTCATTAAAAAGTTTGTTAATGACGAATAAATGTGAAACTCTACAACTATTGTGGTGGTGGACATATCTCTCTGGTGGGAGGAAGGAGAAAGAGATGAAGAGAGAGAGATGGGAGGAGGTGGGAGGAGGACAGGGGAGGAAAGGAGGGTGGGAGTGGAGGAAGAGGGTGGAGGGGGGGAGAGAGGGAGGAAAGGAAGATGAAAGAGTGGGAGGGAGGATGAGAATGGGAGGGGGAAGAGGAGGGAGGGTGGGAGGGGGGAGAGGTGAAAGGGGGAGAGAGGGTGGAGGGAGGAGGGGTGGGAGGAAGGGAGGGAGTGAAGGAAGAAGGAGAGAATGAAGGGGGTAGAAAGTGGGAGGAAGGAGGAGAATGAGGGGGAAGGGACGAGGGGAAAGAAAGGAGGGGGGTGAAGGAGAATGGAGAGGGGGTGAAGGAGGAAAGGTGAGAGAGGAGGGGGGGGGCGTATGGAGAGGAAGAGGGAAGACAGAGGGAGCCAATGACAGTTGATATTCCACGGAGTGTTCAACCAATCAGGTCACTGTATCAAGGATAGAGTAGCCAATCAACATCCTTTATGAGGAGAGGAGCAACAAATCGGGTTTTTTTGTATGGAATCAGTGATCTGTTTTGACGGGGGAGTAGCCAATAAGAGCTCTGTGTGAAAGATGGAGTAGCCAATCAACGCCTAGTATTGAGTTAGGCATAGCCAATGAGATTTCTTTATCAAGGGAGGAGTAGCCAATTAAAGTTTAGCATCTTGGGAGGGGTAACCAATCACCGCCAGGTATCGTGGGAGAAGAAAGCAATCAGCGTTCAGTATCAAGAAAGTTCCAACCAATCACCGTTCAGTACCAAGGGAGTTACAACCAATCAACGTTCAGCAACAACCAATGAACGTTGTTAATTAAGAGAATTACAACCAATCAGCATTCAGTATAGAGGAAGTTCTAACCAATCAGGATTCAGTACCGAACGAGGTACAACCAATCAACGCTTAGTATTACAGGAGTTACAGCCAATGAACGTTTAGTCTTAAGAAAATACAGGTATTGTTGACGGTAATTATTCACAGGTAACCTTAGACAGACAGACAGATTATCATAAACATCTACTGTATATATTTACGTATCGACAACATAATCCTGATAAATCCAACAGTAAAGTGAATCAAGTCTCCAGGAACCATTAGCCTTACCATATCATTATCCTCCAATGAACAGAAAAAAGACAGACTCACAAACAGTCAAAATGTCCCTAGTAGCATTATGCCAGATCCAATAATTGCTGAAAATCTCTTCCATCTCTTCCGAAAAGAATCATCGGGTATCAGAAGAGAATTGGATCCATTTGTGAGAGTTATTTCAACTCCCTTGTGATGGGTTTCCTGATGCGCCTCCCTTCAAGAAGACGCCGAGAGAGGGAGAGATTCCGTCGTCTATTGTCGAGTTTGTGTCGTTTATTGCCTGGGGGCGGGGTCTCTTGGGTGTGACCAATGAGAGACATTCGTATGATAGGGAGGAGGGAGGGGGGGGGGTGGCTATATCGTGACGTATGTAGCGCCTATTGGCTCAGTCTTGCTCGTGAAGGTGACGTGATAACATAGCTCTTGTTAAAGTTTTTTTTTTTTATTTAAGGTTTTTGTTTGAGTTTATATTATCTATCTATGTTAGTCAGCTCTATGAATGCTAATACTGACTGATTTACTGCCGTTTGATGACTGGTTGACTGACTGGCTGACTGATTGGCTGGCTGACTAAATGACCGAGTGAACGTTTTTATCCTAATCCTCTTAACAATCTGGGGTGATTCAGTCAATAATCCAATCTCAGTCAATCTGTCTGTCTGTCTGTCTTCTTGTCTGTCTGTCTTCTTGTCTGTCTGTCTGCCTGTCTGTCTGTCTGTCTGTGTCTGTCTGTCTGTCTTCTTGTCACTTTTATATATTATTATTCACCAATTCTATTCACCTCACACGTCGATAACTTGTCAATACTCTGTAGCCATTTGTTGATAATTCGAGTCTCTGTTAATCTTGTTATGTTAATGAATAAATTACTGATATTGACAATTATTCCTTCAAGTTGAGTCTTCCTCTTCTTCTTCTTCTTCTTCTTCTCTTCCTCCTCCTCCTCCTCTTCCTCCTCGTTCTCCGTCTCTAGCATATCATCGCAATTCTTATCCTTATCACCTTATCTATGTTTATTCCTCTCTCTCTCTCTCTCTCTCTCTCTCTCTCTCTCTCTCTCTCTCTCTCTCTCTCTCTCTCTCTCTCTCTCTCTCTCTCTCTCTCCATTTTTCTGTCCCTTCCACCGTCTCTTTCTCTCTGTCTATATTGGTTATAAATATTGTCAACTACGACCAACAAAGACAGAGCCAAGAATCAATAAAGAGAGAGAGAGAGAGAGAGAGAGGCACACAGACACACAGACAGACAGATAAATAAATAGATGGAGAAAGAGAGAGAGAGACAGATAGACAGACAGACAGACAGATAAACAAATAGATGGAGAAAGAGAGAGAGAGACAGATAGGCAGACAGAGAAACAGCAAGATTTATCCCCCCGTGTGAGGCTACTGGGGGACCCCTGTGAGCTCAGCCCCACACAAGGATGGCGTAGTGTGTTTGGTTTAAAGGTTATCAGAAATATATTCAGCCGAGTGAGATCTGTGTGTGTGGGAGGGGGAGGGGGTGGGGGGTGTGGGGTGTGGGGGTGGGGGTGTGGAGGGGTGGAGGGGTGTGGGGTCTGGGGGAGGAGGGAAGGGGTGTGGGGTGGGGGTGTGGGGGAGTAAGGGTGTGGGGTGGGGACGGTTGTTTGAAGTGTAGGTACTGTCTGCCTCTCTCTCTCTCTCTCTCTAAACCTAACCTAACCTAACCTAACCTCTTTCTGGGTAGTACACAGGGGGGAGGGTGGACAAAGGGCGCCCTGAGATCAATAAACCTGTCGAAGTTCATGACCTTGTTGTTGTCGCTATGAGGAGCTGTCCAGGTCGACTTATGAGGAGCTTGTTTGTTGAAGTCATGACGTTAGGTTAGGTTAGGTTAGGTTAGCATGGAGAACACTGCTGCGGCCCCATATTAGGCAGTCCCGTTTACACCCAACCCCTATGGCTCATATATCCGTCCAACCTGTTTGAAGCTATCCAACGTGTTCGAGTTAATGATGATGTTTGGCAACTTGTTTCACTCATCCACTACTCTATTTCCAAGCTATTGCTACGAGTTCGCTACTGGTTGGATAGTTTGAGTACATTTGTTTAGCCCTGACTGCCATTTATACACCTCTATCATATCGCCCCTCACTCTACGTCTCTCGAGGGAGTGCAGATTAAGATGCTTTAACCTGTCTCTGTACTCAAGGTTCCTATTGCCCGGGATTAATCTGGCCATTCTCTGTACGCTTTCTAGGGATTCTATATCCATTCTGTAGTACGGTGACCAGAACTGAACCGCGTAATCCAAGTGAGGCCTCTCTCCCTCCCTCCCTTTCTCCCTCACCTGCCGTTTTGGTCACCCTTGTCTCTATCCTCTATAAGGGATAGTCTCAGTGGTCACCATAAGCGGCTGTAGATATGTGGTAACAGAGTGAGTTACTGAGGCTAGACATGCTATACTCTCCCTCCCCTCCCTCCCCTCCCTACCTCCTTCCTCTCCCTTCCTCCCTCCCTCCCCTCCCTCCTCCTCCCTCCCCTCCCTCCCTCCCTCCTCCCTCCTTCAAAGCCTCTGTCCAGAGTGTGTTTTCCATAAACTACCTCTCCCCCCCTCCATGATCCCCCGCCCCACCCCACACCTCCCGCCCTCCACGCCTCCCACGCCCACCCTACACGCCTCCCACGCCTTCCACGAATCCTGAATAAGCAGCAGCCATTTTTCTCAGGACAAGTAATAACGACAAATTCTTTCTATCTCTCACCACATTGATCTATTATCTTCAGTGTTGGTGGGCGGTGGGTGGGTGGGCGGGGTGGGTGAGTGGGTGGGGTGTTGAGGTGGCTGGATGGGTGGGCTGGGGTGGGTGGAGGGGTGGGTGGGTGGGCGGGGTGGGTGGGTGGGGTGGGCAGGGGGTGGGCGGGCGGTGGGGTGGGTGGGGTGGGAAGGGGGCAAGTTATTGGCTTAGTATCTTGTGTTTTATAAGTATTAAATGCGTGATTTAACTACCAGCTTGACCTCGATACACTGAACCACATCACTATTCTAAATGTAAACAAACAAATTATGTGTTTATAAAAGTTTTGTTATATTCTATTTTTACTTTATTTATATATTCTTTTGTTTCCTTATTTATTCGTCTATATTTTAATCTTTCTCTCGCTTAGTTATCCTCTTCCTTCCTCCTCTACCTCATACCTCCACCTCCTCCTCCTCTCCCTCACACCTCTCCTCACACTTCTCCCTCACACCTCTCCCTCCCACCCTCCCCTCACACCTCTCCCTCACACCTCCCCACACCTCCCTCACACCTCCTCACACCCTCTCCTCTCACACCTCTCCCCTCACACCTCTCCCCCCCACACCTCTCCCTCCCCCACCTCTCCCCCTCACACCTCCCCCCTCACACCTCTCCCTCACACCCCCCCTCACACCTCTCACCCACACCTCCCTCACACCTCTCACCACACCCTCCCTCACACCCCTCACACCTCTCCTCCCACCCTCCCTCCCACCCTCCCCACACCTCCCTCACACCTCCCTCCCCACCCCTCCCTCACACCTCTCCCCCCCACACCTCCTCACACCTCCCTCACACCTCTCACACCTCTCCCCACACCTCCCCCCTCACACCTCCCTCCCACCTCCCTCACACCTCTCCCCTCACACCTCCTCCCACCTCCCTCCCACCCTCCTCACACTCTCCCTCACACCTCTCCCTCCCACCCCTTCCTCACACCACCTCTTTTACAGCTAAAATCCTTCACTAGACATCTAAATAACTGTAAGCTCCCCAGTCTCTGTTCTTCACTAATCCCCAACACCTCCCCAACACCCTCCCCAACACCCTCCCCAACATCCACCCCAACACCCTCCCAACACCCTCCCCAACACCCTCCCCAACACCCTCCCAACACCCTCCCCAACACCTCCCCAACACCCACCCCAACACCTCCCCCAACACCCCAACAACACCCCAACACCCCTCCCAACACCCTCCCCAACACCCCCAACATCCACCCCAACAGCGGCTTAGTTTCACACGTTTTACCTGACAGTCTCCTCATGCACACACACACACACACACACACACACACACACACACACACACACACACACACACACACAGATCATGACGTCACACGAGGCGGCTTAACCAACACGAAGCCTAAAAGAAGGAGGGAGACTACTGAAGGAGAGAGACTACTGAAGAGGAGACTACTGAAGGAGAGAGACTACTGAAGGAGAGGGACTACTGAGGGAGGGAGACTAATAATAATAATAATAGCATCAATAATACTAACAACAACAACAACAACAATAATAATAATAATAATAATAATAATAATAATAATAATAATAATAATAATAATAATAATAGCAACAACAATAATAACAACAACAACAATTTGAAAAGCCAAGAAAAGACAAACAAACAGACGTATTGATTATCACCAAACAAAAGACCATCTTCAAGCGTCAGTAATATTGAGAGAGTTATGAAAAAACACAACGTCCTATATATCGAAAACCAATAAAACCATATTTGACTTAAAAGATAACCTAACCTAACCTGACCTAACCTAACCTGACCTAACCTAACCTAACCTGACCTAACCTAACCTAACCTGACCTAACCTGACCTGACCTGACCTAACCTAATCTAACCTGACCTAACCTAACCTAACCTAACCTAACCTAACTTAACCTAACCTAACCTAACCTAACCTAACCTAACTTAACCTAACCTAAACTAACCTAACCTAAGACTCAGCGAACAAAAAATAAACGAAGGAAAACAGAGAAAAATTACGAAAACAATAACAAAACTAAAACGGTTACAATATTGACAATTTACGCTTCATTTATGTTAATTTTGACCACATGGTGCTCCTGTACATAGGGAAATAGGGCAGCGTCTTATCTCTAATAGCCTCGAAAAAACTAAACTATCCAATTTGAATTCACATTACGGTTATGGTTCGTTTTCTATCTGCTATATGACCCGTAAATAAGCTGTTTACGTCCATGCTGATTGGCTGAAATTGGTCTCTTTGTGGTTTTGGCGGGAAAAAAGAACAACACTATATGGGTTTGCTTATTGAACCATAATTTCACTATAATTCTTCCTGATTATAGGGAGAAAATTATATACCTGATTTAATATTGTTTTCCGGGAATAATTTACGAATAATATGGTAGAAATAGAGGAATAATTATTGTTGGTTTTTATGTATTATTACTATTCTTTAACAACTTAGGTCCTTAGGGTCGAAATTCGGTTAGTAATTGCCCTAGTTCATCGATCGTTAAGGAATTAGATAAATGACTGTATTGGTAGTTTGTAGGTAGTTAAGGGGTTGGTTTTGTAATGGCTAAGAGGTGATAGAGCCGAGATATGGAACTAAGGGTGGTATATGATGACTTAAGGGGTAGTATTAAGGGTGATGATTGAGTTGGAGGTTGATATGAAGGAGAAACTTAAGTAATGGTCGTTTTGTAGGGGAGAGGAGGAACTAATGGGTGACTTATGATGGCTTAAGGGGTGGTATTAAGGGTTATGCTTGAGCTAAGGGGTAGTGTGGCTGGTGAAGATTGAGAAATAATGGTACTTAAGAGGTAAATTAAGGGGTTATGTAGGTAAAAGTTCAAAAAATTCTAAATAATGGTACTTCACTATTATATTAAAGGGTGATATAATGGTGCATAGTAAACACGTTAATGGTGATATAATGGTGCATAGTAAACACGTTAATGGTGATATAATGGCATAGTAAACACGTTAATGGTGATATAATGGCATAGTAACACGTTAATGGTGATATAATGCTGCATAGTAAACACGTTAATGGTGATATAATGGTGCATAGTAAACACGTTAATGGTGATATAATGGCATAGTAAACACGTTAATGGTGATATAATGGCATAGTAAACACGTTAATGGTGATATAATGGTATAGTAAACAAATTAATGGTGATATAATGGTGCATAGTAAACAAATTAATGGTGCTTGGAGTGGTGAGAATGATGTAGATTATAATGGAGGGATAATGGGTAATGGTAGTCATACAGAAATATAATGGAGGTCATTGAGGGAAAAATGATGTTTGTGATATGTAAATTTTACGTTCGTCTGTCTGTCGTTCTCTCGCTCTCTAGGTAGGTAAACAGTTCATTATCTGTCACATATGAGCCGCTAATTTTTCTCCTTACCTTTGTCTCTCACTGACAACAAAGGCCCTGTTTGTTTGTTTGTTTACCTTTGTTTGTCTCTCTCTATGAGGTTTGGTTTGTTTTTGTTTATCTTAAGGACAAACAATGATAAGCTG
>NW_024723785.1:52500-65000 GCF_018991925.1 Homarus americanus
ACACATACATACACACACACACAGACAAGAGGACAGAATGACATTTATGCATTCCACATACACACGAATACATCACATCAACACACACACACACACACACACACACACACACACACACACACACACACACACACACACACACACACGAAGTGGAATGGCCCATGGGTTAAACATGACTGTCAGAGGAGAGAGATTAAGGGAGGGATGTGAGGGCACCTGTGGGAGGGAGAGAGGGAGAGGGAGAGAGGGAGGGGAGGGAGAGGGAGAGAGGAGGGAGAGAGAGAGGGAGGAGAGGGAGGAGAGGAGGAGAGGAGAGAGAGGGAGAGAGGAGGGAGAGGGAGGGAGAGGGAGAGGGAGAGAGGGGAGGAGAGAGGGAGGGAGAGGGAGAGAGGGAGGAGAGGGAGAGAGGGGAGGAGAGGGAGAGAGGGGAGGGAGAGGGAGAGGAAGGAGGAGAGGAGAGAGGAGGGATGAGAAGGAGGTTGGACTGGACGAAGGAGGAGTGAGGGAAGGAGAATAAAGTGTGTGAGAGAGAGAGAGAGAGAAACACTTTGCCAGTTGTTGTGGTCTATGAACTACACCCAGTAAAGGGACCATCTTTAACCTTCTCTCTTTTTCTTTTTCTTTTCTTTCTTTCTTCATCATTTATTTAATAGTCTATATATCTTAAGAAAGTAATATTTGTTGAAAGAAGAAAGAAAGAAAGTATAATGTAAATACTTTTTTTATTTTGATGACGCACTGACTTAAAACTTTGGCTGGCTGCTCACTTGTCCGGGGGCAGGATGGGTGTGGGGAGGGGGAAGGATGGGTGGGGGAGGGGAGGATGGGTGGGGGGGAGGGGGAGGATGGGTGGGGGAGGGGGGCAGGATGGGTGGGGAGGGGCAGATGGGTGGGGGAGGGGGCAGGATGGGTGGGGGAGGGGGGAAGATGGGTGGGGGGAGGGGGAGGATGGGGTGGGGAGGATGGGTGGGGGAGGGGGCAGGATGGGTAGGAGGTAGGGGGCAGGATGGTGGGGTGGGGGGCAGGATGGGTGGGGGGGTAGGGGCAGGATGGGTGGGGAGGGGGGAAGATGGGGGAGGGGGAGGATGGGGAGGGGGGATGGGTGGGGTAGGGGCCAGATGGGTGGGGGAGGGGCAGGATGGTGGGTAGGGGGCAGGATGGGTGGGGGTAGGGGGCAGGATGGGTGGGGGAGGGGAGGATGGGTGGGGGACACAACAAAAAGTATTTTCTTGAACTTTTTTTTAACTTTTGACAAGAGGCCAAAAGGCTTCCAGGGGTCATTACGATGTCCTGGTTCAGTTCCTTCACAATTATTAATTTAGAGGGTCCTACAGAGTCCTACAGAGTCCTACGGGTTTCTCCATGGCCCTACACAGTCCTACAGAGTCCTATAGAGTTCCTACATGATCCTACAAAGTTCTACAGACTCGGATAAAAATTATCCTGTAGTTAACGTTAATGTTAATCCTCTCTTCTCTCACTTAGTCTCTCTTCACTAGATTGTCTTAGAGTTAAAACAATCTCATTATCTCTCTCTCTCTCTCTCAGTAGATTTTCCTGGGGCAAAAAGTTCCGCTTCACCAGGTGGAACAGCCTCATGAGACTCCACCTGCGAAAAGAATGTGTTTTTTTCCCATGAGTCTCTCTCTCTCTTGAATGAGTTTTCGAACGGACGAGTTTTTTCCCCGACTCAAAAGTTTGTGACGAGTGACTGTGATGGTACCCCTGAGTACGAGTTACCAGGGAGGGTCATTAAAAGGTCATGACCCCAACTCACTATGGGTGTAATGAGGTCATGGGTCTATATAGGGAAGAATTATCAACTAATAGGGAAGAATTATCAACTAATAGGGGTCAGTTTATGATAATTTCTCCCGTATTATCAATTATTATATAGTAAACCACCATCTAAACTACTGACACCAAACCTAACCTAAACAAACCAACCTAATCAAAACCTAACGTAACCTAACCTAACCAAACCAAACGTAACCTAACCTAACCTAACCAAACCTACCCTAACCTAACCTACCCTAACCTAACCTAACCTAACCTAACCTAACCTAACCTAACCTAACCTAACCAGCCGACTGTGAGATATATTGTTTATGTCTGCTGTGTGTGTCTGTCAGTGCTTACAGTCATCATCTTTTGTGAGACAGACAGACAGACAGACAGACAGACAGACAGACAGACAGACAGACAGGTGAAATTATCTCAAAAACTCTTCAGGTAAGTTGAGGTAAACTTCTCAATAACAACAGGTGAGTAATTCAGGGTTCATTGTGTGTGTGTGTGTTTTATGGTGTGTCGACAGGTGAGTAACAAAGACACACACACACACACACACACACACACACACACACACACACCTCTTCTCTCTCTCTCTCTAGTCTTTCACTTCCACTCAAAACTCCCTCACTAATTACTCCTTTTTCTATACACGCTGAAAATAGCAACTCCAGCTATCTATCTCCCCCTCTGAAAAAGCCTTCACCTCCACAGTCTTTCTATAACCTCGACATAAACATGTTTGGGACGAGATTCGGAGGCGAAATATATCAGGTATAAAACTTCTGGAGCGGAAAATGAAACAGGGGATGATGTTACCCCGCCGGGAGACGAGACCCGACTACTTCCCCATACCAACAGCGGCAGTATTTATGCCCTTCAGGTCTTTGGTCTAGCCTGTAAGTGTTGCCAACTAGTAAATATATAAACAAAAAAACGCACCTAGATAAACACACACACATACGTATACCCCTCACACACACACACACACACACACACACACACACACACACACACACACACACACACAGTAATAGGGAGTTGGGTGAATAAATAGGCACAGTAATGGGACAAGTTCTCGTGTATTCAAAACTTGTAAAAAGTGAAAATACGACCAATTATAATTTGTAAAAACTTGAGGATGGTCTCTCTCTCTCTCTCTCTCTCTCGTGTACCTGCCACTCCACACTAACAAGCTAGCTACACTTGGGACTATGCCAGGTCAAGTTTGCAATATCAACACACAATGTCAAGTCATAATGCAGTACTTAAATATGCAATACTTAAGTGAATTTGCATACGAATTTTACCCGTAATACCCAACTAACTTTTGAAGGTTAATTTAGCAATGTTAACTGGATATATGATGTTATTTTGATGTTAAATTAATTGACGTTTACTGGAAAGAAGTTATTTTTGAAGTAAATTTACATTGTTAACTGGATATATGATGTTATTTTGAGGGTAAATTATGGATGTTAATTAGAGATATGAAGTTAATTTTTAAAAGTTTATGGGTTAATTTTGTAATAGTCAAGAATGTTAATAGACTATCAGATTTAAATATAATAGATAAGGTAGAATTATTCACTAAGATATACACAGGTAAGTCACTGAAATTAACCTGTTATGTTAAATTTACATTACCATCAAAAAATACCATCAAGGTGTTAATTTTTACAATGTTTACGTTAAATTAGCTGTACCCAGGTGACGATACCAAGTAAAATTAACAATAAGTTCCAATATCCTTCCTTATATATGAAATTCGATTTACTTCAGTAAAATATGTTAATTTGTTAGTTCTAAGATGATAAAATATTTTCCTTTAACACTTGATGGACAGATTGCAATATGGAAGATCAATTTGCAACATCTACATAAAATTCAAGTTCAATTTGCTATATGAGAAGGAAATATAGAGAGAAATTTATATTATGAAATTCACACCTCACCAATATTCTTACGTTAAATTTTCTTCGTAAATATATATAAGGGCACAAATCTTTCTCACTTCAACTTCGACACAAAAACAGACTCAAATTTCCATACATTATCTTCAACTAATTTACACACCTGAGAACAATTACCTGTGGATTAATTAAGATAAAGGTATAAAGATTGGAACCAAAACGGCGACCAAATTAACCTATGACTCTACCTTAATGGCATACGTCTTCATTAACTACTAATCATCATTATTAACTACCATACGTCACCATTATTAACCACCACACTTCATCATTAACTACCACAAGTCATCATTAACTACCACAAGTCACCATTATTAACCACCACACTTCATCATTAACTACCACACGTCATCATTAACTACCACAAGTCACCATTATTAACCACCACACTTCCTCATTAACTACCACACGTCATCATAAACTACCACAAGTCACCATTATTAACCACCACACTTCATCATTAACTACCACACGTCATCATTAACTACCACAAGTCACCATTATTAACCACCACACTTCATCATTAACTACCACACGTCATCATTAACTACCACAAGTCACCATTATTAACCACTACACTTCATCATTAACTACCACAAGTCATCATTATTAACTAAATATTTCCAAATAAATTAACATCGAGAAAACTTTTGCAAATGAGAAATTAAAATATCGACTCGGGAGAAAATTGAAGAAGAAGAAGAAGAAGAAATTTTTACATGTTCGCCCACATTTAAAATTACGTTTGCAATTTCATTAATATAGAGAGTTCATTAGGGTGTTTAATTTTCATGTCGCGGAAGAGTTGAGTTTGGTAATGAGACGGCCAGGTAATGGGAACCGGCAAGTAAGGGAGACGGCCAGGTAAGAGAGACGGCCAGGTAATGGAGACGGCCAGGTGAGGGAGACGGCCAGGTAATGGAGACGGCCAGGTGAGGGAGACGCTAGGTAATGGAGACCGGTAGGTGAGGTGTCTCCTAGTAGGTGTACCAGGTGAGAGAAACCCACAGGTAATATCTCCTAGGTACACAAATAAGACTAATTAATTAAAATACACTCCATATACAAGTCTTACATACTAGACATATTACATGTTCAGATCTGAGATATTTATCAACAATAACTGTATTAAACTCATCAATATTTAAAGGGAATATCTACATAAATACTCGTTGAATATTTAATGTAATACTTTTAAATGGATCGACATACGAGAGCTAATTGAAAAAGGGACAAATTACAATTGATTATTAAAATAGTAAATAAAAGCGATGAGATTTGATTTATTTTTGCCTTTTATTATTTTTTTTTAACTCAAGATGGGATTTTATTTTTGACTATTTTTTTTTTTAGGAGGTATTTTATTATATATTATTATCATATTTTTAAAAGAGTACCTGGTGCTGGGGAGGAGTTTACCTGGTGCTGGGGATGACCTTACCTGGTGCTGGGGAGGGGTTTACCTGGTGCTGGGGAGGAGTTTACCTGAGCTATATATTATGATCGAGTCTTGGGAAATATAATCCGCCATTTTGATGTGAGAATTGAGTTATATTTAAAGAGAGATTAGTCGATAGATAAATGGTCAGGGTGATAGATTAGAGGACATACATACATACATACATACATACATACATACATACATACATACATACATACATACATACATACATACATACATACATACATACATACATACATACATACATACATACATACATACATACATACATACATATTAACATTGTTTTATTTATATTCCATTTATGTCTTTTGTTTAGGTTTAACTTCTGTTTGTTGTGTTTTGATTAAACCATAAATTACTATTATTATTACACACACACACACACACACACACACACACACACACACACACACACACGTCAATAGTCAGTATCAGCCTCTATAGTAGTGAAGCAGGAACAGTTTACGGAGTGTATGTCTGTCTGTCTGTCTGTCTGTCATCTGAATCAATATGGTGGTTACCCTCGTTCAGTGAGTCAACAACCCACCGTCAACAACCAACCACAACCCACCGTCAACAACCAACCACAACCCACCGTCAACAACCAACCACAACCCACCGTCAACAACCAACCACAACCCACCGTCAACAACCAACCACAACCCACCGTCAACAACCAAACTCTCCCGAAGTATTACTCAAAGTCACACAAACTCTTCATATTCATGGCAGTTTTTATCTCACCGTGTATGTCAATGTTCGGTCAACGTATATAGAAGTGGCTTGGTCATAGTATGAGTGGTCTTTGATCTCGAGCAGCTCACCTTAGGACCAGAGTTCGAAGCCCCAAGGGTGTTTAATATATCCTTCGAGGGTTTTTTTAGATAATAATAATAATAATAATAATAATAATAATAATAATAATAATAACATTTACTCCAATACATTTATCATATAGGTTTGAAAATATATCGGACATTAATATAGACCCAGACAGACAGACAGACAGACAGACAGACTAAATAACTTCATTAAGAGCTGGTTCCTCCACTCCATCACCCCACTCAAAAATTAAAACACTCAAGAGGGGTAAGACGAGCCAGGTATTATTCCCCCTGCCCCTACCCCTCAAACTAACACATTCAGGCAACACGGAACCGTACATCACAACAGTGAAGGGGGTTTACTACCAACCCAGCCACAAGGAGGAGGAAAGCACAAGACTGGGAGAAGTGATGTGGCCGTCAGGGGAACACCAGCGACTTAACACAATAAAATGACCTTATTTTAATACCTGGCAAGAGGGTGATTACTCGGTATACCTTAGGGAGGGGGGGGTTGGAGGGGTGAGGGGTGAGGGGGTGGGGGGAGGGGGGTGAGGGATGGGGGGTGGAGGGAGTGGGGAGTGGGGGTGAGGGGAGTGGGGGTGGAGGGAGTGGGGGGGGTGAGGGAGTGGGGGGGTGAGGGGAGTGGGGGCAGGGAGTGGGGTGAGGGAGTGGGGGGAGGAGGAGGGGGTGAGGAGTGAGGGGTGGGAGGGAGGAGAGGGTGAGGGAGGGAGGGTGAGGGAGTGAGAGGGTGAGGGAGTGAGGTGGTAAGGAGTGTGAGGGAAAGATGTAGAAATATACCTGTATGTTATCTGTACCTTATATATACAGGTGTTAATTACTACAGGTGAGATTATCCTTTACCTTACGTTCTCATATAGACGTTAATTAATCACTATTCTTATTTATATAATACCAATTTAACTTTACCTATATTTCAAAAACCTATAATTACTCCTATATCATATCCTGGTATAATCCACATATCGCAGAGAAAAAGAGACGGAGAAACAAAAAAATAAAATAAATAAAATGCAATATTATTATTTTTTTATACACTGTGGTTACATAATTATTCCTTGCTCAATTATTTTAATATATCAACCCTTGTAAATAATCATGGTAATATATACTAGTTTTATATGTTATGTATAGGCGTGTAATATATATGTAATATACCTGTATGATATATTAATCTTAAGTGGGTTATATATTATTTAGGTTAGGTTAGGGTGTGGGGGTTAAGTCAACACACCTGGTTTGATTAATTAGAATATTCTTAATTAGGTAAGTATTCAGGTGTGTTATACTGTTTTGTTGTGTGATAATTTGGTGTCTGTCTGTCTCTCTGTCTGTCTGTCTGTCTGTCTGTCTGTCCTACACATAGCTACATTTTCCCCTCACCTCTGTCACATATAACCATCCTTCCTCACACACACACACACACACACACACACACACACACACACACACCTGACTTACTACCACCCGGAATAATATACACAACACAACTCGGAAACACAAATTAACTGAGGGAAATTTTTCTCTCCCCTCCACCATAAAGTCCAAGGAAAAAAAAGGAAAAATAAAACAAAAATAAAAACAAAAATAAAAACAAAAATAAAACAAAAATAAAAACAAAAATAAAACAAAAATAAAACAAAAATAAAAACAAAAATAAAACAAAAATAAAACAAAAATAAAACAAAAATAAAAACAAAAATAAAACAAAAATAAAACAAAAATAAAAGACAGATTTGAGGAAAATAGAAAATGTAAAATTAAATAAATGTATAAATGTAGGTTTTGTTTTACTGTTTCCGTCCACAAAAAAAAAAGAAAAATTTTTAAAGAAAAGAAAGAATGAGAGATTTTTTTGGGTTGTTATTTAAGGAAGTTGTTGTTGTTGCTATTATTATTATTATTATTGTTACTATTACTATTACTATTATTATTATTATTATTACTATTATTATTAACAAAGTCTTTCCCACAGTTACAGAATATAAGAAAACTCAATAAAAGGTCAAATAAAAGCAAAAACTCAAGCAAACAAAAGCAAGATGGAGGGAGGCTGTTATTGTTTACTTATGACGTCATAGTACCAGAAAATTAACTCTCTCTCTCTCTCTCTCTCTCTCTCTCTCTCTCTCTCTACGGGGAAATCGACTTTAAATATTTTTACAAACAAAAATATTCTGTATAATAATTTGTATCTTTCGTAATCTGGTTGTTAACGGGACACAATACAGGAGACTACAGTACAATACAGTGTTTGTTATATTACAGGTGGGTGTATCGGTACAGTATATATGTAATTCAGTTTTGTTTATTCATTTTTGAAGTAATTTATGAATAACAATAGAGGGATGAAATGAATATGTAATGTAAAATAAATGGTAGTCAGATATTGGTGAGGTTAGGTTAGGTTAGTGTTAGGGTAGGTTAGTGTTAGGGTAGGTTAGTTTTAGGGTAGGTTAGTGTTAGGGTAGTGTTAGTGTTAGGGTAGGTTAGTGTTAAGGTAGGTTAGTGTTAGGGTAGGTTAGTGTTAGGGTAGGTTAGTGTTAGGGTAGGTTAGTGTTAGGCAGGTTAGTGTTAGGGTAGGTTAGTGTTAGGTAGGTTAGGTAGTAGTGTTAGTAGGTTGTTAGGCAGGTTAGTGTTAGGTAGGTTAGTGTTAGGTAGGTTAGTGTTAGGTAGGTTAGTGTTAGGCAGGTTATGTTAGGTAGGTTAGTGTTTGGTAGGCTAGGCAGCACAGTATAGCATTCTTTACACCCTAGTACATAAAGACGAAAATCCTTCTAACCTCATAGTCCCAGCTCAAGGCAACAGCTACGGTCTGATCTATATTATTAACCTGATAACATTTTCCTGATAAGAAATATTAACTTTGATACTTCCACTTGAAGAGTTATGTTCACCAGGTCTGACGAGGGGAGATGGAGAGAGGGGAGAGAGGGGAGAGTGGGGGAGAGAGGGAGAGAGGAGGAGGAGAGGAGAGGGAGAGGGAGAGGAGAGGAGGGGAAGGGAGGGAGGGAGAGGGAGAGAGAGGAGAGAGGGAGGGAGAGGGAGGGAGGGAGAGGGAGAGGAACTAGAGATTATAGAACAAAGGGAGTAAATACAAAGAGAGAGAGAGAGAGAAAGAGAGAGAGAGAAAGAGAGAGTTTTAAGTCAGGTATTTTGCATGACAGACACTCGTTAATTATGAACCGAGCGAACAGGTAATCGCAAACACCTGAGTCACTAACACTGGCTCCTCCCTCCCACCCTCCCTCTGCCTCCTCCCCTCCCTTCCTTCCTTCCTCCCTCCATCCTCTCACCTCCTCCTTCTCTCCCCTCCTTCATTCCTCCTTCCTCCTCCTTCCTTCCCTTCCCATTCCTCCCCCCTTGCCATTCCTTCCTCCCTCCCTTCCTCCTTCCCTACCCCTTCCCTCCCCTCTTCCCTACCCTCCTCCTCTTCCCTACCCCTTCCTCACCTCTTCTCAACAGGCACAAAAATAAACACTCACACCCTATTAAAACCATCTCATTAACGCCCACTTACCTGCCACATGTAAAAGAGAGAATTAACAGGTGAGTAATTACAGGTGAGACCATCAGGTAAGCCACTAATTAACACCTTCTCGTTACCTCACATTTAGGACGAAATTCAATAGCCATTATAGCTCAGGTAACAAGTAGCCTCACGCCAGGTAACTCACTAATTGGTCTATTTCATTGCCTAGTAGTCAACAGATCTGGTGCATCAGGTAAAGGTGTGTGTAAATAACGTTAATTACTCGGCTAATAGGTAATGAAAATAACAGTCAATAACGGATATGACTAACAGTAATTTAACAGATAACAGGTAAACCAACAGGTAAAAAACATTAAATATATTTCCTTTACCTTCCTCACTCATCCAACAGACAACAGATATCATCCATTAAAACCCCTATTACAGTCAAACAAAACAGATACCCAACAGAAACAACGGCAAACACCAAACAGATTTTCAACAGGTAATAGATAAAACATCCAACAGGTAAGATACTAATTAACATTGTCTTCCTATCAACAGGTGAGCGGTGTAGTTAACAATACTGGCATAGCGTTGTTCTTACAGTGGACGAAGAAAACGAAGATCCGACTTAAACGGGGCGGTGGCGATGAGGGCGTACTGGGAAGCCCTGTGGGTGTGCAGTCTCGGGCGTAAGCAGGGCGGCGATGGTATGGGCGTGCATGGTCAAGAGGAGATGGGAAGGTATTTACTTCACAAGAGGAAGGCACACAAGAACCCGCCTTAAATATTACCAGACCCTGCCTTAGAGTACAGGTGAGTGGGAGGAGGAGTGAGAGAGAGTGAGGAGAGGAGTGAGGAGTGAGTGAGGAGTGAGTGAGAGGAGTGAGTGAGTGAGTGAGAGAGAGAGAGAGAGAGAGAGAGAGATTATATATGTGTCGTCAAATACAAAATGAGGAAAGGAAAAATTGAGTCTATCATCATCATCATCACCATCATCGTCACCATCATCATCATCATCATCGTCACCACCATCATCATCATCATCATCATCACTATCATCATCAAACAACAAATCAAAAAACTTTCAAAACTCATGAAACAAATAATTAATCAACTTTGCCTCACCATATGACCACCACCAAATATTTATCCACGTCTGGGAGAGTATAACTGAACTCTTGCCTCACTGGTATTGAGATACGATACTAATTGGCCTCTAGTTCACCGTGAGGCTGGTGTGTCTCAGAGGTCACGCAGTTTAAATAGGCGGTCACCACTGTTTTGAGGTATTGTAGTCTGTCTGTCTGTCTGTCTGCCTGTCTGTCTGTCTGTCTGTCTGTCTGTCTTTTTAATTAATAATACTAGTGTTTATGTATGTGTGTGTGTGTGTGTATGATGTAGTGTGTGTGTGTGTGTATGTGTGTTTATTAGTGTATTTATAGGTAAATTTATATGTATTTTACCCTTTTATATATTTATATGTATATATAATGAAAAATAATTTACTACTAATTAGATTTTTTTCAATTTTCTAAGTCGATTTATTTACATTGTTATCAATATATATTAAAACCAGTCCTATACTTTTAACATAGTACAGTACCTTAGGTAAACACCTTTTTACTCTAAATCATTAAATATCACAAAGTTCATAGGCAGAGTGAGCGAGTTCGTCTGGCAGTATATCTATTTAACTCAACTTACTTACAATAGAGTAACGCCAGATATTGTTGAATGTATATTTTGGTGTTGATGTTTGGGACAAGACCTGACCTGACCTGACCTCACCTCACATGACCTCACCTGACCTCACCTCACCTGACCTCACCTGACCTCCAGCGTGATGTTGTTGTGTTATAGTCCTGTTGTTGTTGTGATACCCCATACCCCCCACCCCCCACCCCCTTGGTCTGGTCTGTTAGGAATTTGATTTCCCACGAGGACTACTGATGCTATGTAGCCAGTCTGTCTCTCTCTCTGTCTGTCTGTCTGTCTCTCTGTCTGTCTGTCTTGTAAAAGCTTAAATACAGATATACAGCAATAATATAATACAGCAGCGGTACAGGTAAGACTTGAAGATGCACACAGACAACATAGCAGCATCACAGCGATACAGCATCATAGCATTACAGCATCATAGCATTACAGCATCACAGCATTACAGCATCATAGTAAAATCACAACATTAATTCACCATCACCACAGCAGCATAGTAGCATCAGAGTACAACCACAGCATTATAACAGCATCAGAGTACAACCACAGCATTATAACAGCATCAGAGTACAACCACAGCATTATAACAGCATCAGAGTACAACCACAGCATTATAACAGCATTAGAGTACAATCACAGCATTATAACAGCATCAGAGTACAATCACAGCATTATAACAGCCTCAGAGTACAACCACAGCATTATAACAGCATCGAGTACAACCACAGCATTATAACAGCATCAGAGTACAACCACAGCATTATAACAGCATTAGAGTACAACCACAGCATTATAACAGCCTCAGAGTACAACCACAGCATTATAACAGCATCAGAGTACAACCACAGCATTATAACAGCATCAGAGTACAACCACAGCATCACTACAGCATCACTACAGCCTACATCTCTTACTACAGGTTGGTCAAGTCCAGCTTCACTTCGGCTCGCAGGACTACATGGGTTCTGAACATACGGTCAACGGCACGGCCTTCCCAGCTGGTGAGATATTGTTTGTTTATGTCGTGGGGTGGGGGGGTAGTGGGGTGTATGTGTGTGTTTTTATTTCTTATGTCTACCACTCATGTCTGCCACTCACCATGTCTGCCACTCACCATGTCTACCACCCATGTCTGCCACTCACCATGTCTGCCACTCTCATGTCTACCACTCATGTCTGCCACTCACCATGTCTGCCACTCACCATGTCTACCACTCATGTCTGCCACTCAC
>NW_024723785.1:72500-86470 GCF_018991925.1 Homarus americanus
TCACGTTCGCATAATTTACCTTATTCAACCTTTTCACGTTCACATAATTTACCTTATTCAACCTTTTTCACGTTCACATAATTTACCTTATTCAACCTTTTCACGTTCACATAATTTACCTTCTTCATATTATTCACCCCTAGTCTCTATACTTACCTCAATTACTATAAATTATTTCCTGTTCATTGTTCACCACCTAACACGTTCAATAGTCCTTCATTAGTGGTCATACTTAGAGAAGTATTAATGAGGGTAATATTTAATGACGATTGACAACTAGAAAAGGGTGCACTTCACGTCACAATTCACTATTTATCGCTGACATTAAGAAATAGCCAGAAATAGCCAGAAATATAGCCCCCAAGAGCGACCACTGGCTAGACAAACTTCTCGTGAACTTTATTGAGTTTTGATTATTAATTTCGATAGTGAGTGAATGATTTGTATAGTAAATAATCTATCTTTTTGCAATAATAATAATAATAATAATAATAATAATAATAATAATAATAATAATAATAATAATAAATTGACGTGAGAAGGAGGAGGAGGAGGAGGGTAGGAATGTTATGTGTCCAGCCAGTTTGTTCTATTTTAGGTAAAGGTTAAATTATATTATTTGCTGTTCAAACATCCCTCCACTCCCTCCACTCTCTTCACTCCCTCCACTCCCTCCATTCCCTTCCACTCCCTCCATTCCCTTCCATTCTCTTTATATAATGATTTGTTCCCTCCTCAACCCTCCTCACAATAACTCCCTCCCTCCGTCCCTTCCTCCCACCTCCTCTTCCCTCCACACACTGCCCCACTCCCTCCACTATCTCCCCCCCCCTCCCACTCCCCCTCCCACTCCCCCCACGCCCCACTTTAATATGTTACCTAATAAGTAACTTCATTGTCCTTGATATATCACATAAACGGGATGTCGTTACCTCTACGGTTTTTTCTGATTCCGAAAATTTTCACTGAGCTGCAATTGTGAGGTTTTATGTGGGCGTCAATAGCTTATCCTCAGTCATGTGTGTGTGTGTGTGTGTGTGTGTGTGTGTGTGTATGTGTGTGTGTGTGTGTGTGTGTGGTGTGTGTGTGTGTGTGTGAGTGTGTGTGTGTGTGTGTGTGTGTGTGTGTGTTCTTTAGATGGTTTGAAGTGGGTTGTGGGGAAGTGTATGTATGTATGTATGTATGTATGTATGTATGTATGTAATAATAAATAATAATAATAATAATAATAAACGGTTTATTAATAGAGTTGCAGCCGGTGTGTGTATGTCTCTGTCTGTATCTGTGTACTGTATATACGTGAATATAATAACATAAAACATCTTCACTACACCGTGTTGGTATACAGAGCTACACCTCCGCTACACCAGACACGCAATTTTCCACAAGACTCAGAAGGGAGCACATCTTTACTGCCGCCTTGGTCCTGGCTGGTTTATTTTGGGATGTGTGTGTGTGTGTCTGTCTGTCTGTGTGCGTGTGTGTGTGTGTGTGTGTGTGTGTGTGTGTGTGTGTGTGTGTGTGTGTGTGTGTGTGAGGATTGATAGACGTTATATTTTAAAGACACACACACACACACCCCCTCCCTCATTCCTCCCCCTCTTTTCCTCCCTCCTTCCCTTCTCTCCCCTACGCCCCCTCCTCTACCCTCCCCCCTCTCCTAAGCCCCACACATGGAGTACACACAGACAGACAGTGTATCATAGTGTGAGAGGAGAGGAGCAGGTCACCCCAGGGCATCCCCTCTGTGCTCCGGAAATGGTGTTTGGGAGGAACAAGTTTAGCTTAGTTTGTTTTAGTTCCTACCCCCACCCCTCTCCCACACCCCCACCCCTCTCCCCCACCTCTTCCTTCCCCACCCCCACCCCTCTCCCACACCCCTCCCCCTCCCCCACCTATCCCTTGGAGAGAGAGAGAGGTGGGTACGGTGGGTGTGTGCGTGGGAAGGGGGGAGATGGAAGAGGTGGATAGGAGGGGAGATGGGTGTGGTGGTGGGGTGTGGTGGTGGGGTGTGGTGGGTGAGGAAGAGGTGGGAGAGAAGAAGAAGAAGAAAGGGAAATGGGATGGTAAGTAAAGAGAAAAGAACAAGCGAGCAAGAGGGCAAGAAGGAGAGAAAAGAAGACGGGAAAGGAGGAGAAGGAAGGAGGAAGGAAGAGGAGGAAGGGGGAAGGAAGAGTAGGAAGAGGAGGAAGAGGAGGGAGGAGGAAGGAGAGAAAATAAAATGGGAAAGGAGGAGAATGAAGGGGGGAAGGAAGAGAGGAAGGAAAGGGAAAGAAGGAAGGGGAAGGAGAGGAAGGAGGAGGAGAGGAAGGAAGAGGAGGAAGGAGGAAGGAGGAAGGAAGAAGGAGGAAGGAGGAAGGAGAGAAAAGAAGATGGGAAAGGGGAGGAGAAGGAAGGGGAAGGAAGAGGGAGGAGGAGGAGGAGGAAGGAAGAGGAGGAGGAGAAAGGAGAGAAAATAAAATAGGAAAGGAGGAGAAGCAAGGGGGAAGGAAGAGAAGGAAGGGGAAAGGAGGAGAAGCAAGGAGGAAGGAAGAGGAGGAAGGAGGAAGGAAGAGGAGGAAGGGGGAAGGAAGAGGAGGACGGGGAAGACATACCACATGGCCTTATACACGTTATTTGTTCTGGATTTCATTTTTATACACGATTTCTTGAGTCACTGTTAAAGGTGTGAGGCTGGGCGTGATGGTGAGTGTCTGTGAGTGTCAGGGAGTGTCTGTGAGTGTCAGGGAGTGTCTGTAGGTGTCAGAGTGTCAGAGAGTGTCTGTGAGTGTCAGAGAGTGTCAGGGAGTGTCTGGAGTGTCAGAGGTGTCTGTGGAGTGTCAGGGAGTGTCTGTGAGTGTCAGAGGTGTCAGAAGTGTCTGGGGAGTGTCAGAAGTGTGTGAGTGTCTGTGAGTGTCAGGGGTGTCTGTTAGTGTCAGGGAGTGTCTGTGAGTGTCAGGGAGTGTCAGAGTGTCAGGGAGTGTCTGTGAGTGTCTGTGAGTGTCAGGGAGTGTCTGGGAGTGTCAGAGAGTGTCTGTGGAGTGTCTGTAGTGTCTGTGAGTGTGTCAGGGGTGTCAGGGAGTGTCTGTGGAGTGTCAGGGGTGTCTGTAGGTGTGTCAGGGGTGTCAGGGGAGTGTCTGCAGTGTCAGAGGTGTCTGTGAGTGTCTGTGAGTGTCAGGGAGTGTCTGGGAGTGTCAGGGGTGTCTGGGGTGTCTGAAAGAGTACCTGGGAGTTCCTGGGGGGAACTGGGTATGCCGGAAAGTGCCTGGAAATGCGGACTTTAACTCAGAGAAACATTGTCTTGAAAGCTCAAGAAGAGAGAGATCACACAACACACAGAAAAAAAGTAATTAATCAAGATACCTTGAGAATAATCCAGCACAATTATGCCTGTTTATCATGGACGTATATGTGTATGATTGACGTGTGTATGAGTGACGTGTGTATGAGTGACGTGTGTATGGTGGCGATGTGTATGGTGACGTGTGTATGAGTGACGTGTATAATTGACGTGTGTATGGTGACGTGTTGATGGTGACGTGTGTATGGTGACGTGTGTATGAGTGACGTGTGTGTAGGTGACGTGTGTATATTCTGGCCTCTTGGGTTGTATAAAATTTTGTATGACGGATTTAAATGTATCATTGACGTGTGTGTGTGTGTGTGTGTGTGTGCGTGTGCAGTGTGTGTGCGTGTGCGTGTGTGTGTGTGCGCGTGTGTGTGTGCGTGTGTGTGTGTGTGTGTGTGTGCGTGTGCGTGTGCGTGTGTGTGTGTGTGTGTGTGTGTGTGTGTAAATAAATGCAACTCTATCTCTTAACCATTTACCGAGACACAAATACAATATACCTGACATGTCTACTGATACATACATACATACATACATACATACATAGGCATACATACACATTCCCTTGACATAAAAGACATTGAATGAAACGAAGTATAAAGGATGATATTAAACAAGGCTGATCGTGTCATTGTGTAGACAGGTGAAAACGGAGACCAATTTACTTACCTGTCGAAAACACCATCTCGGGTCTTATTGATCGGTATTGGATTCGTTTCTGTCCGTGTGTTAGTGAACTACATATTCTTTTAGTAACATGTTGATATATGTGGATCAAACTTGGTAAGATGGATAGATGGATAAATGCCACAGGAGGATATTTGGTTCTGGGATGGATTACTGTAGGTCAAAGGTTAAGGTCTTATTGCAATTTACCTGTGAGGACTTTTTATTTTTTTTTTGGTATGGTTCAGGTATAAAGATTTTGTTGGGTTAATTTTTGGTATTTAAATTCGGAATAATAATAATAATAATAATCTATAATAAAACAAAGAAAAACAAAATTAACAAAGAACACACACACACACTCACACACGCACACACACACACACGCAAAAACAAACAACAACAAACAAACCAAACAACGAAGAGACGAAATATACCCCAGTATTGTTTATAACGGGACAAACAAACACTGAGAACACCCCCAGCACCATCCCGCCCAGCATGACTCCTAGGCGCTGAGAACACCCAGACCATCCCCGCCCAGCATGCCCCAGGCGCTGAGAACACCCCCAGCACCATCCCCGCCCAGCATGGCTCCTAGGCGCTGAGAACACCCCAGCACCATCCTGCCCAGCATGGCTCCTAGGCGCTGAGAACACCCCCCAGCACCATCCCCTGCCCAGCATGGCCCCAGGCGCTGAGAACACCCCCCAGCACCATCCCTGCCCAGCATGGCTCCTAGGCGCTGAGAACACACCCCCCAGCACCATCCCCGCCCAGCATGGCTCCTAGGCGCTGAGAACACCCCCAGCACCATCCCCGCCCAGCATGGCTCCTAGGCGCGAGAACACCCCCAGCACCATCCCGCCCAGCATGGCTCCTAGGCGCTGAGAACACCCAGCACCATCCCCTGCCCAGCATGCCCTCGGCGCTGAGAACACCCCCAGCACCATCCCCGCCCAGCATGGCCCCTAGGCGCTGAGAACACCCCCCCAGCACCATCCCCTGCCCAGCATGGCTCCTAGGCGCTGAGAACACCCCCCAGCACCATCCCCGCCCAGCATGGCTCAGGCGCTGAGAACACCCCCCCAGCACCATCCCTGCCCAGCATGGCCTCAGGCGCTGAGAACACCCCCCAGCACCATCCCCTGCCCAGCGGCCCAGGCGCTGAGAACACCCCCAGCACCATCCCGCCCAGCATGGCTCCTAGGCGCTGAGAACACCCCCCAGCACCATCCCCGCCCAGCATGGCTCCTAGGCGCTGAGAACACCCAGCACCATCCCCAGCATAGCCTCCTGGGCGCTGAGAACACCCCCAGCACCATCCCCCCAGCATGGCCTCTAGGCGCGAGAACACCCCAGCACCATCCGCCAGCATGGCTCTGGGCGCTGGAACCCAGCACCATCCGCCCAGCGCTGCTCCTGAGGCGCTGAAAACACCCAGCACCATCCCCGCCCAGCATGCCTCCTAGGCGCTGAGAACACCCCCAGCACCATCCCGCCCAGCATATCCTGGCGCTGAGACCCCAGCATGGCTCTGCGCTGAAACACCCCCAGCATGGCTCCCTGGCGCTGAACACCCCAGCACCATCCTCGCCCAGCCTCCTGGGCGCTGAGAACAACCCCCAGCACCATCCCCCCACCTCCAGCAACACCCCAGCATCCGCCCAGCATGCTCCTAGGCGCTGAGAACACCCCAGCACCATCCCTCAGCATATCTGAGGCGCTGAGAACAACCCCAGCACCATCCCGCCCAGCATATCCCAGGCGCTGAGACACCCCCAGCACCATCCCGCCAGCATGGCCTCCAGGCGCTGAGAACAGCACCATCCCCCAGCATATCCTGGCGCTGAAACACCCCAGCACCATCCCCAGCACGCCTCTGGGCGCTGCTAAGATGAACAAATTTATCACCTGACGATACAATACCTCCTGACGATACAATATACCTGACGATACAATACCTCCTGACGATACAATACCCTCCTGACGATACAATACCTCCTGACGATACAATATACCACCTGACGATACAATACCTCCTGACGATACAATACCACCTGACGATACAATACCACCTGACGATACAATACCTCCTGACGATACAATACCTCCTGACGATACAATACCTCCTGACGATACAATACCTCCTGACGATACAATACCTCCTGACGATACAATACCTCCTGACGATACAATATACCTGAGGATACAATACCTGACGATACAATACCTCCTGACGATACAATACTATCCTGACGATACAATATACCTGACGATACAATCTCCTGACGATACAATACCGACGATCACTCACCTGACGATACAATACCTCCTGACGATACAATACCTCCTGACGATACAATATACCACCTGACGATACAATACCTCCTGACGATACAATACCACCTGACGATACAATACCACCTGACGATACAATACCTCCTGACGATACAATACCTGACGATACAATACCTCCTGACGATACAATACCTCTGACGATACAATACCTCCTGACGATACAATATACCACCTGACGATACAATACCACCTGACGATACAATACCTCCTGACGATACAATACCTCCTGACGATACAATACCTCCTGACGATACAATACCTCCTGACGATACAATATACCTGAGGATACAATCCTGACGATACAACCTCCTGACGTCAATACCTCCCGACGATACAATACCTTGACGATACAATACCTCCTGACGATACAATACCTCCCCTGACGATAAAAATACCTGACGATACAATACCTCCTGACGATACAATATACCACCTGACGATACAATACCTCCTGACGATACAATACTACCTGACGATACAAATACCTCCTGACGATACAATACCTCCTGACGATACAATAATCCTCCTGACGATACAATACCTCCTGACGATACAATACCTCCTGACGATAAAATACCTCCTGACGATACAATACCTCCTGACGATACAATACCTCCTGACATTAATACCTCTGACGATACAATACCACCCTGACGATACAATACCACTGACGATACAATACCTCCTGACGATACAATACCTCCTGACGATACAATACCACCTGACGATACAATACCACCTGACGATACAAAAATACCTCCTGACGATACAATACCTCCTGACGATACAATACCACCTGACATTAATACCTCCTGACGTTACAATATACCTCCTGACGATACAATACCTCCCGATACAATACCTCCTGACGATACAAAAGGTACTCAGAAGGCTCACACGATCCTCCTGTCGGGAATGAATATGTGTGTGTTTGTGTCAAGATAATATTGTATTGTTTGGTTATAGCGTGAGGATGGGGGGAGGGGGGGTGTGTAGAGAGGAGGAGATGTAGGTGGGGGGAAGTGTGGGTGAGGAGTGTGGGAGGGTGGGAAGGAAATATAGTGTATGTGTGTATGTGTGTGATTCAGAGAGAAAAGACAAAGAAAAGAGACAAAGAGACCTATGATTCTCTACCAAAGACAGGTGGTCGAGTTATCGGAAAAGAATTCACTTGATCACCCGGGCGTCCAGGAGCAACACCTGACGTAGTATATTGATCTGTGTAATGAGTTAGGTCGTTCCGTCACCCTCTGAGTCAATACTTCCTCCAGGTGTTCTAACTCTTCGGTGGAGGTGGGTGTGGTGGTGTGGTGGGTGGGGAGAGAGGTGGAAGGGGCCTGGTGGGGTGGGGTGGTGTGTGGAGGAGGAGAGGAGGGGAGGGGTTGGTGGATGGATGGAATAGCAGAGATATGTGGATGTGGTGGGATATATAGGTGTAGGGATGTGTGGATGTGGGTAGTGGAGAGAGTGAGTGGGTTAGTGTGATTACCATATTTTATTTTTTATTTTTTGTTTTAGTTCACAGAGAAAAAATATTGTGATTGGTTTTCATTATCTCTCTCTCTCTCTCTCTCTCTCTCTCTCTCTCTTCTCTCTCTCTCTCCTCTCTCTCTTCTCCTCTCTCCAACCAAGGTAACCCTGAACTAAGCGTGTTGACGGACGCTATGGAGAAGATCCGATACGCGGGAGCTGGGCGACGGTGCCCTCTCCGTCAGGGGCTCCTCCCAGCACAGAGAACTCACATGACCTACGGTCGCTCCCAGACCCCCTGCCACAGAGACCGTCACCTGGGTCGTCGTTAATAAGCCCATCACTAAACAACAGGTAAAGTCTCGTTGGTGACCTTGGGGTGGGTGGGTTATCTAGCGAGTCTGACCTGACCTGACCTGACCTGACCTAACCTGACCTGACCTAACCTTTGAGGGTGGGTGGGTTATCTAGGAGTCCGACCTGACCTGACCTGACCTGACCTAACCTGACCTGACCTAACCTTTGGTGGGTGGGTTATCTAGTGAGTCCGACCTGACCTGACCTAACCTTTGAGGTGGGTGGGTTATCTAGTGAGTCTGACCTGACCTGACCTGACCTGACCTAACCATTGAGGGTGGGTGGGTTATCTAGTGACCCTGACCTGACCTGACCTGACCTGACCTAACCATTGGTGGGTGGGTTATCTAGTGAGTCTGAGCTAACCTGACGACCTGACCTGACCTGACCATTGAGGGTGGGTGGGTTATCTAGTGAGTCCGACCTGACCTGACCTGACTGCCTGACCTGACCCTAACCTAACACTGATATAGGTTTGACTTGGCCAGAGTGTATCGCCTCACCAAACATTAATTCATCATAATCGCTCATCAAATCACCTCTTTAACGCCCATTCACCGGCTAGTTAATATCACCTCACAATTACTGCTCTGTTGTGGTAATTGGCGTCATTAAAAGTAATTACCAAATAATAACGATTACTCCTGCTCGATATATATTAGCCATCGTGTTTTGTTATGGTCAGGTCCAGGTCAGGTCAGGTTTTATTAATGATATGTACACCTACTTTGCAAATGTTCATCAACCAGATTGTCTCTATAAAAATATAGAATTCGAATAGATAATCAAAAATTACATTGATATTATTTCTATGAGTCAATTACCTGTAAACATTTGCTTATATAAATTATCTCTTCCATACGATTTTCCTTCATAATCATAATATAATACTTGTTGTGTATATTAATATGTGTAGCCAAAAGGTGTGCACCAGTAAATAACACCAATAACGACTTGAAACCAAAACATAGAGACATAAACCAATCTTGCTCCCATTAAATAACCACCATCTAATACTGCAGAATTTAGATAAACCCACAAGACTACCACACCAAAATAACACAGTTACTTTATAAATACAAAGCTTCAATAATTATCTTGAGTTGGTTTAATAATCTGAGTTATTCAAAATTATTCAAACACTTAAAATGAAGAATAAATCCCTTCACCATTTCAATTCACAAGACAAATTACCTTTCCGTAATCACTTCACTAACAAATTGGAACAGATGGTAATAATGTAATCGACTCTCAGGTGTACGATAGTAATTAGTGGTCAAGTATAAGGTGAGCTGTGTCAGGTGTGTGTATATGTTGTCTTATGCATTAGTTGATATTGTTGATTTAGTTATTAAGTCATTTAGTCATACATCTACTTCATCGCTCATTCAGACAGACAGACAGAGAAAGATGGAGACGAGGAGACAAAGAAGAGAAAGAAATCAAAGAGAACAGAGAACAGATAAACAAAGAAATGAAAGGGAAAGAGAAATGAAAATTTAGAGAGAGATAAAACCCAACCTCACCTCTTCTATCCCAGCGAGGGGTTTAAACTGCATAAAACTAAGACTGTGTCTCTGGTGTGTGTGTGTGTGTGTGTGTGTGTACATCTTACTGCCATGGATCCAATCTTCGTGGTACACCCAAGTTCTCCCTCAAGTGCCGTGCCTACAACTACGTCACATAAGAATCATAATGGAATCCATATTTTAGAAACAACGTATGGTAGTTCGAGGTGTGTGTGTGTGTGTGTGTGTGTGTGTGTGTGTGTGTGTGTGTGTGTGTGTGTGTGTGTGTGTGTGTGTGTGTACGTGTGCGTGTGTACGTGTGTGCACGTGTGTGCCTGATCAGCACAATGGCCAGAAGAAATAGACATATAGACAATGATGTAAAGGTAGAAATAGAAAGGGAGAATAAAGAGAGGAAGAAAGAGAGACAGAGAATAAAATAAAGAGAGAGAAATATACTGACACACGATGGGATGAAAGTTTCAATAAATTCATATAGAAATTTCCATTCTTTACCGGATTTGCATCACACACACACACACACACACACACACACACACACACACACACACACAAAGGGTTATTCCACCATCACCCATCTCACCCAGCAGGTCAGGTCAGGTCAGATTAGATTACGTTAGGTTACATTGTAAAAATAATAGTCTTAAACAACGAAATAAACAACTTATGTCACGTTCAAGAGTTTTAGACTATGTACTGTCCCTTCACTACTGCGTTTACATATAACCCGACGAGCCCTGTAAACACTAGTGAGGGGACTGTACATATAACCTGACGAGCCTGTAACACACTAGTGAAGGAGACTGTAACATATAACCTGACAGCCCTGTAAACGCACTAGTGAAGGGGACTGTACATTAACCTGACGAGCCTGTAAACGCACTAGTGAGGGACTGTCATATAACCTGACGAGCCCTGTAAACGCACTAGTGAAGGGACTGTACATATAACCTGACGAGCCCCTGTAAACGCACTAGTGAAGGGGACTGTACATATAACCTGACAGGCCCCTGTAAACGCACTAGTGAAGGGACTGTACATATAACCTGACGAGCCTCTGTAAACGCACTAGTGAAGGGGACTGTACATATAACCTGACGAGCCCTGTAAACGCACTAGTGAAGGGACTGTACATATAACCTGCGAGCCCTGTAAACGCACTAGTGAAGGGGACTGTACATACCTGACGAGCCCTGTAAACGCACTAGTGAAGGGACTGAAACATCTCTTAAGCAATTATTCACCTTATTGTTTGTTGATATAAGACCAAAATAAAACCGTGAACAAAGGCAACACCATACAGTATTTATATCACAATTGAGAATATATATAGTGTAGTCAAATGTATGAAATAGTAAACAATATGTGTACATGAAATAGTAAACAATATGTGTACATGAAAGCAAACAATATGTGTACATGAAATAGTAAACAATATGTGTACATGAACAGTAAACAATATGTGTACATGAAATAGTAAACAGTGTACATGAAACAGTCAACAATATGTGCATGAAACAGTCAACAATATGTACATGAAATAGTAAACAATATGTGTACATGAAATAGTAACAATATGTGTACATGAAACAGTCAACAATATTGTACATGAAACAGTAAACAATATGTGTACATGTAAACAGAGCAGCTTTGTGTGTTGTTCAGTGCACGTGAATTATTTATACTGAGTGAGGTTGTTTGGGACCCGGATATAGTAGTACATTTGTTCCTGTTTTCTGATGTCTTCTCAGGTATTACGGCTGAGTCGCAGCATCCAGTCAGTGTGGTATTGGTGGGGGTAGGGAGGGGAGGGAGGGAGGGAGGAAGGAGGGAGGGAGGGAGGAGGAATAAGGAAGGAGGGAGGGGAAGGGAGGGAGGGGAGGGAAGGGAGGAGAGGTTGAGAAGGACTGGCCGTTTTACATACTTCCTCCTCTCTCTCCCTTCTTCCTCTCTTCCTCCCTCTCTCCTCTCCTCTCCTTCCCAGGTAGTTTTGGCTGGTTGTCATCAAATATTCACAGTCTCTCTCTCTCTCTCTCTCTCTCCTTCCTCTTCCCTTTTCCTCCTCTTCTTTGTCCTCCCTCACCTCTTCTTCCTTCATCCTCTCTATCCCTCTTTCCTTCTCTCCACCTACTCCCGTCCTCCTCCTCTTCTCTCTATCCATCCATCTCCCCTTCATCTTTCTCCACTATCTTCCCTTCTCTCCTCCTACCCCTGTTCCTCTCTCTCACTCACTCCTCCTACAGCTGCACGCCCTCAGGAAGCTGCACCAGGGGACCAAGAAGACTAAGGCTCGTATGGTGAACAACTTCAGGCCAGTGCAGCAGATGTATCACCGACCAGTCAGGACCAACATTGACTACCAACGGGGAAGCAACTCAACTGTTCCTCTATGGCCAGACAGATGTATTACACAGGTGAATTAACTGTTATCTTTATGGCCAGACAGGTGTACTAGACAGGTGAGTTAACTGTCCCTCTATGGCCAGACAGATGTATTACACAGGTGAGTTAACTGTTATCTTTATGGCCAGACAGGTGTAATAGACAGGTGAGTTAACTGTTCCTCTATGGCCAGACAGATGTATTACACAGGTGAGTTAACTGTTACCTTTATGGCCAGACAGGTGTACTAGACAGGTGAGTTAACTGTTACATTTATGGCCAGACAGGTGTACTAGACAGGTGAATTAACTGTTACCTTTATGGCCAGACAGGTGTACTAGACAGGTGAATTAACTGTTACCTTTATGGCCAGACAGGTGTACTAGACAGGTGTACAGCTGTCCCTCCATGGCCAAGGCAGATATAGTAGAATACCATAGACGTGAGTGAAATCAAACACACCTCCTACAGCGTCTCCTTCAGGCTATCTACTGAAGATTAATCTCAGCAGGGCTAAATTACGTGTGTGTGTGTGTGTTTGTGTGTGTGAGTGTGTGTGAGTGTGTGTGTTGGTTGTTGGCTTTATCGTTGTACTTGCAGGTCTCCTCTCTCTCTCTCTCTCTCTCTCTCTCTCTCTCTCTCTCTCTTTCTCTCTCTCTCTCTCTCTCTGCACACTTTTAATGCAACATTCTCCCCCTACCATTTCCTCTCTCTTTTTTTTTTGGTTTGTTTCCCTTGATCCATCCCACGTAAAAAAATGGAAAAGGGGAGGAAGAGGAAAGGGGAAGAGGAAAGGGGAAGAGGAAATGGGAAAGGGAAAGTTAGTAGATAAAATAGATAGAATAAACCCAATATCTTTATTTCTCTGATGAATAAACTTGTCAACATTGTGTCTGGGATGAACCTGGTTATATTGGAAATTATGAAAGAGATTATAATTGGCGATTGACTGGACATATTGTGTTTATGTAAGAGTCTTAGAGTCTTAGCTTGACGAGTGACCACACCTGTATCTCAAAGGGTTAGGTCTCTGATAGCTTGATGAGTGACCATACCTGTATCTCAAAGGGTTAAGTCTCCGTGAGCTTGATGAGTGACCATACCTGTATCTCAAAGGGTTAAGTCTCCTTGAGCTTGATGAGTGACCATACCTGTATCTCAAAGGGTTAAAAGTCTCTGTAGCTTGATGAGTATTGACCACACCTGTATCTCAAAGGGTTAAGTCTCTGTTCATGGTAGGTAGTGACCACACCTGTATCTCAAAGGGTTAAGTCTCTGTTAGCTTGATGAGTGACCACACCTGTATCTCAAAGGGTTAAGTCTCTGTTAGCTTGATGAGTGACCACACCTGTATCTCAAAGGGTTAAGTCTCTGTTAGCTTGATGAGTGACCACACCTGTATCTCAAAGGGTTAAGTCTCTGTTAGCTTGATGAGTGACCACACCTGTATATCAAAGGGTTAAAAGTCTCTGTTATTATCTCAAGGTGGAATAGGTAAACACCCATTCCAATTATGATATCTGAGACGAACTCATGAACTCTCTCTCTCTCTCTCTCTCTCTCTCTCTCTCTCTCTCTCTCTCTCTCTCTCTCTCTCTCTCACTTTCTGGAAGGGGTGAGTCGAGTTTATCCGAGTCCCATTCGTTCTCACCCATTCCAGCAAGTCGTCTGGAAGGGAGGTGAATTACTGGGCATTAACCTTTCCAGAATCACCCATAAAGGAAGGGAAGGGGAGGGAAGGAAGGTTTCGTTTACACCACAGAATGAGACGCTCCTTAACTCCCGGGTCAAGTGGTGTGTGACAGAGGGAGCTTTGGGTTAGTGGTCTGATTAGTGTCCAGATAAACGTTTACAAGGAGCTTAATATGTTACGTGAGAAT
>NW_024723786.1:0-55223 GCF_018991925.1 Homarus americanus
ATGTGTCTTGTAGCTGTAGTGGTGATACATGGTCAGGACTTGATGTGTCTTATGGCTGTAGTGGTGATACGTGGTCAGGACTTAATGTGTCTTGTAGCTGTAGTGGTGATACGTGGTCAGGACTTGATGTGTCTTGTAGCTGTAGTGGTGATACATGGTGAGGACTTGATGTGTCTTGTAGCTGTAGTGGTGACATGGTCAGGACTTGATGTGTCTTGTAGCTGTAGTGGTGATACGTGGTCAGGACTTGATGTGTCTTGTAGCTGTAGTGGTGATACATGGTCGGACTTAATGTGTCTTGTAGCTGTAGTGGTGATACGTGGTCAGGACTTAATGTGTCTTGTAGCTGTAGTGGTGATACGTGGTCAGGACTTGATGTGTCTTGTAGCTGTAGTGGTGATACATGGTCAGGACTTGATGTGTCTTGTAGCTGTAGTGGTGATACGTGGTCAGGACTTGATGTGTCTTGTAGCTGTAGTGGTGCATGGTCAGGACTTGATGTGTCTTGTAGCTGTAGTGGTATGGCAGGACTAGGTGTCTTGTAGCTGTAGTGGTGATACATGGTCAGGACTTAATGTGTCTTGTAGCTGTAGTGGTGATACGTGGTCAGGACTTGATGTGTCTTGTAGCTGTAGTGGTGATACATGGTCGGGACTTGATGTGTCTTGTAGCTGTAGTGGTGATACATGGTCAGGACTTGATGTGTCTTGTAGCTGTAGTGGTGATACATGGTCAGGACTTAATGTGTCTTGTAGCTGTAGTGGTGATACGTGGTCAGGACTAATGTGTCTTGTAGCTGTAGTGGTGATACATGGTCAGGACTTAATGTGTCTTGTAGCTGTAGTGGTGATACGTGGTCAGGACTTAATGTGTCTTTAGAGCTGTAGTGGTGATACGTGGTCAGGACTTGATGTGTCTTGTAGCTGTAGTGGTGATACGTGGTCAGGACTTAATGTGTCTTGTAGCTGTAGTGGTGTGATACGTGGTCAGGACTTGATGTGTCTTGTAACTGTAGTGGTGATACATGGTCAGGACTTAATGTGTCTTGTAGCTGTAGTGGTGATACATGGTCAGGACTTAATGTGTCTTGTAGCTGTAGTGGTGATACATGGTCAGGACTTGATGTGTCTTGTAGCTGTAGTGGTGATACGTGGTCAGGACTTGATGTGTCTTGTAGCTGTAGTGGTGATACGTGGTCAGGACTTAATGTGTCTTGTAGCTGTAGTGGTGATACATGGTCAGGACTTGATGTGTCTTGTAGCTGTAGTGGTGATACGTGGTCAGGACTTAATGTGTCTTGTAGCTGTAGTGGTGATACATGGTCAGGACTTAATGTGTCTTGTAGCTGTAGTGGTGATACATGGTCAGGACTTGATGTGTCTTGTAGCTGTAGTGGTGATACGTGGTCAGGACTTGATGTGTCTTGTAGCTGTAGTGGTGATACATGGTCAGGACTTAATGTGTCTTGTAGCTGTAGTGGTGATACATGGTCAGGACTTGATGTGTTCCTAGCTGTAGTGGTGACACATGTCAGGACTTGATGTGTCGTGTAGCTGTAGTGGTGACATGGTCAGACTTAACACGTGTCTTGTAGTCAGTGGTGATACATGGTCAGGACTTAATGTGTCTTGTAGCTGTAGTGGTGATACATGGTCAGGACTTAATGTGTCTTGTAGCTGTAGTGGTGATACATGGTCAGGACTTGATGTGTCTTGTAGCTGTAGTGGTGATACGTGGTCAGGACTTGATGTGTCTTGTAGCTGTAGTGGTGATACATGGTCAGGACTTAATGTGTCTTGTAGCTGTAGTGGTGATACATGGTCAGGACTTGATGTGTCTTGTAGCTGTAGTGGTGATACATGGTCAGGACTTAATATGTGTCTTTTACCATACACAATTCCACCATCACAAGGACTCTGGAACCTAAGCTAACCTAACCAAACCTAACCAAACCTAACCAAACCTAACCAAACCAAACCTAACCTAACCAAACCTTACTGTGACCATCAATAAAACATGTACACTCGACAACATCTGGGAACAACTTGTGGGTGACTATTATAATACATTGACTTATACATTAAAACTAACACAAATGTATATAATAAAATACAAAGGAAATACTCATGTTATGGTTAAGACTCTTCGGTGTTCACTTGACTGGGTTTTGGTTTAGTTATTTATATATTTATATTTAATTTACACATTATTTTATCCCTGGACGAGTTGGCTGGATATTGGGGGAACTCGAGCGTGTGAGTCGCTACTGAGGTTACTGTCTATATACTCTACAGTGAACCCTCCATATAACGGACTTTTCTCACCATATAACGGACTTTTCTCACCATATAACGGACTTTTCTCACCATATAACGGACTTTTCTCACCATATAACGGACTTTTCTCTCCATATAACGGACTTTTCTCTCCATATAACGGACTTTTCTCTCCAGATAACGGACTTTTCTCACCATATAACGGACTTTTCTCACCATATAACGGACTTGTCTCCATATAACGGACTTTTATCTCCATATAACGGACTTGTCTCCATATAACGAACTTCTCCCTCCATATAACGAACTTCTCCCTCCATATAACGAACTTCTCTCTCTCCATATAACGGACTTCTCTCTCCATTAACGGACTTCTCCTTATAACGGACTTTTCTCTCCATATAACGAACTTTCTCTCCATATAACGGACTTTTCTCACCATATAATCCGTTAGATGGAGGTTTCACATCTAATAGAACTTCGATATAGCGGACCTTCCTCTCCGTATACAGTGTAATTCAGTAAATAGAGCTCTCACTGTATTGTAAATCCGGTAACTCTTGAATAAACAGACGGATTTATTTCAGCTTTCACAGGGACGTTAACCCCCCCAAGAGCTCCAGTGGGATTGATTTTAATTGTTATTCGATTGATATTGACGATTACGGCGGCTGTCTCACCAAATCCCGGCCAATTGGTTCAAAATATCGTAATCGAATATAACGCTTATCCGAATTTATGTGAAGTGGGACACGCTTTGGGATTCACCTGAAGATTAGACAACCTAACCTAACCTAACCTCACCTAACCTATCCTAACCTAACCTAACCTCACCTCACCTCACCTCACCTCACCTCACCTCACCTCACCTCCTCACCTCACCCTAACCCAGCCCAGCTTATTTCCTTGATGATTGAACACTTTGGCTCTATCGCTGGGGGTGTTTGGGATAGGTTATTCAGGGTGTTTGGTTGGGATAGGTTAGCTTCAGAGGTGTTTGGTTGGGATGTGTTAGCTTCAGGGTGTTTGGGATGGGATGTGTTAGCTTCAGGGTGTTTGGTTGGGATAGGTTAGCTTCAGGGTGTTTGGTTGGGATGTGTTAGCTTCAGGGTGTTTGGTTGGGATGGTTAGCTTCAGGGTGTTTGGTTGGGGAGGTTAGCTTCAGGTTGGTTGGGATAGGTTAGCTTCAGGGTGTTTGGTTGGGATGTGTTAGCTAGGGTGTTTTGGTTGGGATGTGTTAGCTTCAGGGTGTTTGGTTGGGATGTGTTAGCTTCAGGGTGTTTGGTTGGGATAGGTTAGCTTCAGGGTGTTTGGTTGGGATAGGTTAGCTTCAGGGTGTTTGGTTGGGATGTGTTAGCTTCAGGGTGTTTGGTTGGGATAGTTAGCTTCAGGGTGTTTGGTTGGGATAGGTTAGCTTCAGGGTGTTTTGGTTGGGATAAGTTAGCTAGGATGTTTGGTTGGGATAGGTTAGCTTCAGGGTGTTTGGTTGGGATAGGTTAGCTTCAGGGTGTTTGGTTGGGATAGGTTAGCTTCAGGGTGTTTGGTTGGGATAGGTTGAGACGGGCTAGCATAAGGAGGTTTAATCTTCAGGTGAAATAAACAAGGGTGTCTAATCTTCAGGTGACATAAGCTAGGGTGTCTAATCTTCAGGTGATGTTAGGGCGAATCAATTACCCCTTGCTAATGTACGAGCTGTGACCTTCTTAGTGCCGTGGAAGCTTCCGTGTTAAGAATGCCAGAGTTTCACTTCCTGGGAGAACTCAGTCGTCTGATTAATATTGTACTAATGTCTCTCTCTCTCTCTCTCGCTCTCTCTCTCTCTCTCTCTCTCTCTCTCTCTCTCTGACCTTTATATTTCAGTTAATTGCCCATGAACAACTCCCCCTTGTACCATGATATAAACTGAGGTCTCATGAGGCGTGATACGTTATATTCATGGCCTCTCATTACCTCTCATGGCCGACAACTTATTGGGACCAAATTCCTCTGTTGAACATTTTACATTGAGTACCGTCAACCTACCTCTCCTGTGTGTTCTTTCTTTTCTTTCGTCTTTCTTTCGTTCTTTCTTTCTTTCTTTTCTTTCTTTCTTTCTGTCTTTTTATCTTAATTTCCTTCCTGCCTTCCATCCTACTTATTATTATTATTATTATTATTATTATTATTATTATTATTATTATTATTATTATTATTATTATTATAACGTAAATAATTATATCTACTGATGTCAAAGGCACAGTTTAGGCACTAGTATGATAGGGACCACTAGCATTGGGGCCCGTTAGGACCAGAACCACTAAGTCTGGGGCCCACTAGGACTGGGTCATTATTCTAACACCTAAACTGGCATTATAATTGGTATCTATTAGCTGTTAAAGGAATGCCCATTAAATTGGCCTCCATTAAAACTGGCACCTGTTAAAACGTCACCTTTTAGTAGTGGCGCTTATTAAGACTGGTTCCTATTAGAAATGCTATTAAGACCCCCCTTCCCATTTAGGCAGATTGAAGGGGGGGGGTGTCAGCTGTGATTGACCCTGAAGGAGGTGGTCCAGGAGTCAGGTAAAAGGTCAACCCTGGCAAGAGAGACGCTATGAAAGGCCGCTGCCGAGGTACTTACTCAGACAGAATGTCAACAAACAATTGGTGGACCTGAAACATTTTACAAAGTCTTCAACGGTGACAGTTTTTATTTCCTATTTTAATTTGTATTTATTTATTTATATATTTATTTTTTTTACGATGGATTTTGCTCTAACGTAAATATGGTGCGGGAAATAATAAACTGGTGTACTTGAGATAGCTGCTGTGGGTCTATTTATTTATGGTAAATACAAGTGGTTGGAGGACTAACAATGATGATATACTGTTAATGATGTCAGGTCAGGTCAGGTCAGCCGAGGTGTCTACTTTCCAGGTTGGTTAGCGTTAAGGTGGTTAATCATCAGGATAAGGTTAGGTTAGGTTAGGTTAGGTTAGGTTAGGTTAGGTTAGGTTAGGTTAGGTTAGGTTAGGTTAGCGTTAAGGTGGTTAATCTTCAGGTGAACTACACAAGGTTATGGAAAAATCAATTGTGTTCTAGTCCCCCAGACGGGCATGTGTGTGCGTGTGTAATAATAATAATAATAATAATAATAAACGGTTTATTAATAGAGTTGCGGCCGGTGGCTGAAAATATACAGACTTACATTTGATTTAGACATAATGATATAATATACGTTGAATACATTTTTGTTTGTTGTGTGTGTGTGTAGTAATAATAATAAATAATAATAATAATAATAATAATAAATAATAATAATAATATATAATAATAATAATAATAATAATAATAATTCCAATTAACTGTTTATTGAAAGAGCATGGCAGCCGGAAGGCTGAAAATATCGAGTTACATGGGGGAATGGGTCTCTTGATTGACAAATAATATACAAGTAACATAAGTGATACATATATGATATATAATAACTAGGTGGGGAGAAGGTTATACTACAGGGCATTTCAACATAGGGACAGTACAAAAAGGTAAGATTGACTGGTAGTGAATACACTGGTTGATTACGAGTTATTGATAATTTTTACAATGGTTGGGACTGGGCTGTTCTTATAGCGATCAGTTCGTGCTCGTATGGGCTAGATGCGGTAGTAGTGTCGAACAGCAATTCTCGGAAGGATCTCCGGGTGGTAATGAGGCGGTGTCGAGGATGGTGCAGAAGCTTCTCACCAAATTTGCAGATGAGGTCATGGTGATGGTCAGAAGAGCCGAGGAGGGGCAGTCTGTTGAGCTTTGATATGTGGAGTAGGAAGGGGAGAATAATCTTGCATGCCGTCTTTTGCAATTTTCCTAGTTGTTTACGTTTATTATTAGTATGTATGTATGTATGTATGTATATTGTATGTATGTATGTATGTATGTATGTATGTATGTATGTATGTATGTATGTATGTGGATGTGAGTTAGTTGCCCCGTCCAATATTGATTCTCGATGTGTAGGTGTTGCTGAGACTCCAATACCCAAGTGTAGCCTTTGTGGCCTGCCGACTGGGCTTCCTTCCACTTCCTCTCTCGTGCCTGAGTCTGTGTTCAGGCGGGAAGCAAAAATAGTCTCTCTCTCTCTCTCTCTCTCTCTCTCTCTCTCTCTCTCTCTCTCTCTCTCTCTCTCTCTCTCTCTCTCTCTCTCTCTCTCTCAACCACTTCCTATTTTTCACACAATATTGCTTTCCACTGTGGCCAAAGCTTTTGAAAATACATCAGTGAATTTTGTTTCAGTATTCAGGTATGTGTGTGTGTTTCTGTGTGTGTGTGTGTGTGTTTCTGTGTGTGTGTGTGTGTGTGTGTGTGTGTGTGTGTTTCTGTGTGTGCGTGTGTGTGTGTTTCTGTGTGTTCGTGTGTTCCTGTGTGTGTGTGTGTATTTCTGTGTGTGCGTGTGTGTGTGTTTCTGTGTGTGCGTGTGTGTGTGTTCCTGTGTGTGTGTGTATATTTCTGTGTGTGTGTGTGTGTGTGTGTGTGTGTTGTGTTGTGTTGTGTTGTGTTCGGATTATATTTGCTATGGGATATAGGTGTGGTCTCCATGTAGCCAAGGTGTGGTCCCCATGTGTGGGTGTGGTCTCCATGTAGCCAAGGTGTGGTCCATGTAGCCAAGGTGTGGTCTCCATGTAGCCAAGGTGTGGTCTCCATGTAGCCAGGCAGGTAGTAAGTGGTATAGCGTGGCACTAGGGTAAGGCAGCACTGGTGGTGATAACTCAGCTCGGTAGGCCTCACGGTGTAATGATCACCACTCACTACAGCCTCTGTTGAACACCTGTACTTTACATCTCTTTAATAACAGCCCTTTGTCCGTATGTATGTATGTATGTATGTATGTATGTATGTATGTATGTATGTATGTATGTATGTACAGTATGTATGTATTACAGTATGTATGTATGTATGTATGTGTGATAATATGTGTTTATATAATATGGATAGGGTATATGAATTGCGGATATGAGGATTGGGGCCCGTTTGGGTTGCATATATATGAGATTTGGGGCCCTTGAACCCAGCCCACACTACCTACACCCACACTAACCCATCCCACAAACCCACACCACTAACCCATATCCCACACAAACCCACATCCACGCTAACCACACCCCCACTAACCCACACCCACACAAACCGCACACAAACCCACACCCACACAAACCCACACACACAAACCCACATCATACAAACCCACCCCTAACACACATCCCACAAACCCCACACCCACAAACCCCACACCCCACACAAACCCACACCCCACACTAACCCATATCCCACACAAACCCACATCCCACACAAACCCACATCCCACAAACCCACACCCACCAACCCACACCCACGCAAACCCACCCCCACACTAGCCCACACCCCACACTAGCCCACATCCCACACTAACCTACACCCCACTAACCCACATCCCTGAAACCCACACCCACACAAAACCCACACACACAAACCCCACCCCACACACAAACCACCCACACAAACCCTACCAGCATACCAACCCACATCCCACACACAAACCCACACCCCACAAGCCCACCCCACAGCCCACACACACACAAACCCACACCACACACAACCCCACACCCCAGACCCCACATCCCACACAAACCCACACACACAACCACCCCACACTTACCCACACCCCTTACCCCACACACACACACAAACCCACAGCGTACACAAACCCACATCCCACAAACCCACACACCCCACACAAACCCACACAAACCCACACCCCACACAAACCCCACCCCACACAAGCCCACACACAAACCCCACCCCTTACTCCCCTTACTCACCCCCACACTTACTCACCCCACACTACACCCACACACAAACCCACACCCCACACACAAACCCACACACGCCACACAAACCCACCCCACACAAACCCACCCCTTACTCACACCCCACCTCACCCCACACAAACCCACACCCCCACACAAACCCACACCCCCACACAAACCCACACCCCACACAAACCCACACCCCACACAAACCCACAACGCGTACACAAACTCTTAAATAAACCTACACGAACCCTCACACAATCCCATGGCCCACAAGCAATCTTTTAGCCTGGGACCTGACAGCTAGCAGGCAGCATGTCGAGGGCCAACAGGGCGGCCTGGAGTTTATGTCAATTTGAGAATCTGTCTTGTTTTGTGTACGTGTGTCAATGTGTGTGTGTGTGTGATGATGTGTGTGTGTGTGTGTGTGTGTGTGTGTGTGTGTGTGTGTGTGTGTTTGTCTGTGTGTGTGTGTGTCTGGAACAGGAACCCAATTTTTAGAGAGGGAATTATCATTTGACTCTCTCTCTCTCTCTCTCTCTCTCTCTCTCTCTCTCTCCTTAAGATGTATACGTGTAATACATGGTCAGGACTTGATGTGTCTTTTAGCTGTAGTGGTGATACGTGGCCAGCCCTTCACGTAACCTTTTATCTGAAGTAATTTGATACATAATAGGCATTTCACTTACAGCCTGAATAAAAATTGTTCTTTATGTATCATGCCTGTGATCCTGTACACAATAGCCATTAGTGGTCGTGTGTGTGTGTGTGTGTGTGTGTATCTGTGTCTGATGTGATCGGAGACTGTGTAGTGGTTTGTTGTTCCGAACTTGGAACTTTGTGACTGTAATGTGATTCTACTTTTTTATTTTTTTTTATTTTTTAGGGTTTTAAATTTTGACTGGTTTTAAGCAAGTGATACTCTCTCTCTCTCCTCTCTCTCTCTCTCTCTCTCTCTCTCTCTCTCTCTCTCTCTCTCTCTCTCTCTCTCTCTCTCTTTCTCTCTCTCTCTCTCTCTCTCTCTCTCTCTCTCTCTCTCTCTCTCTCTCTCTCTCTCTCTTTTCTTCTCTTCTCTTCTCTTCTCTTCTCTTCTCTTATCATAATGGTGTATAAGTAGTGTATGTAACTCACTACACCTTCACTCACTCGCTCTATAACTACTGTAACTCACTACACCGTCACTCACTCGCTCTATAACTCCTGTAACTCACCACACCGTCACTCACTCGCTCTATAACTCCTGTAACTCACCACACCGTCACTCACTCGCTCTATAACTCCTGTAACTCACTACACCTTCACTCACTCGCTCTATAACTACTGTAACTCACTACACCGTCACTCACTCGCTCTATAACTCCTGTAACTCACTACACCGTCACTCACTCGCTCTGTAACTCACGGAGCCAACATGGACATGAAAAAGCTCTTATGGTAATGGCTGTGTGATTTTACATCGATAATGACATTGGTAAGTGAAAGTGAGAATATTTGTTAGTGAAAGTGGGAATATTTGTTAGTGAAAGTGGGAATATTTGTTAGTGAAAGTGGGAATATTTGTTAGTGAAATTAGGAATATTTGTTAGTGAAAGTAGGCATATTTGTTAGTGAAAGTGTGAATATTTGTTAGTGAAAGTAGGAATATTTGTTAGTGAAAGTAGGAATATTTGTTAGTGAAAGTAGGAATATTTGTTAGTGAAAGTAGGAATATTTTTCTATTAGCTAAATCAGGAATTCTTTTCAATGAAAAGGAAGGATTTTTATTGACAGAAAAATTTAGTTCATTAAGGGATTGGAATTGGAGTGAGTCTTTTTGCTAAACAGAGCTCTCTCTCTCTCTCTCTCTCTCTCTCTCTCTCCCCTTCCTTCAGACTGTGGACACCGGAACGTAGGGAACGGAACAAAGAACGGGAAGTACAGTATGGAACGGGAGAGATAAGGGACGTGAGGAATGAGAGATAAGGTGGGTGAGGGAACGAATTGGTGGAGAGGAATAGGGGGAAGGTATCATGGCACGGAACGAGAGGAACGCGGAACGGAACGAGAGACAAGACACGGAACGAGAGGCACCTGATATCTGATGACGTTGCGCAATTTCTGCTCGTGGATTGTAAACTGAAGTTGATTTTCTGGGGGGTTCAATCTATCTGTACGGACCCCAGAGATCTCCTGACCCCATATCCGGACCCCAGAAGCTCCATAACCCAATATCCGGACCCCAGAAGCTCCATAACCCAATATCCGGACCCCAGAAGCTCCATAACCCAATATCCGGACCCCAGAAGCTCCCCTAACCCACTATCCGGACCCCATAAGCCCTCCTAACCCACTATCCGGACCCCATAAAGCCCCCTGACACCTCATATAGAGAGCAGCGTTGAGCAGAGTGTGGGAGATATGGGGACGAGTCATGGTATTGGGCCGGTAAGTGTTATCCGATACCGAGGAGCCTTCCGATATTCCTTTATGGGGTAATGTTAAACCCCGGGCTTGTCGATGGTTAGGTTGGGTTAATACGAGTTGGTGTTGGGTTAGGTTAGGTTAATACGAGACGGGTTAGATTAGGTTAATAGGAGCTGGGTTAGGTTAGGTTAATACGAGACGGGCTAGATTAGGTTAATATGAGCAAGGTTAGGATTAACGAGACGGCTTAGGTTAGGTTAATAGGAGCTGGGTTAGGTTAATACGAGACGGGCTAGATTAGGTTAATATGAGCAAGGTTAGGTTAATACGAGACGGGTTAGGTTAGGTTAATGCGAACTACACACACACACACATGAGGTCTTCCCAGCGTTAGTATCTGAATATGAATAATTGTGTGGATAGTGACGTCATTGAGCACTTGACTCACGCGACCTTCCTGGTGTGAGTAAACAGTGAGTGAGTGTTACGGTTTAAGGTTAAAACAGTTAAATATATTGTTAAAACACAGTAAAACCCTCGTAAGGCAGTTAGAACCTCTTAAAACTGTTAAATCCCATTAAAACAGAGAAATCCCCTTAATTAAACACAGTAAAATCCTCTTAAAACAGTTAAACCCTCAGAAAAACAGTTAAACCGTCGTTACACAGGTTAAATCCTCTTAAAACAGTTAAATCCTCCTAAAACAGTTAAACCCTCAGAAAAACAGTTAAACCCTCGTTACCCAAGTTAAATCCTCTTAAAACAGTTAAACTCATTATACCAGTTAAACCTCGTTGAATCACAGTTAAACCCTCGTTAAAATAGAGTTGAGCTTCTCATTAAAACATTTAAACCTCGACTCCCCAATAGGTCAGACTTCCCACCCGGGTTTAGTTTCCGCAGCTTCGAGTGGTATGGCACTATTATGCTCCCAACTGGGCCTTGAATTCAATATGTGTAATTATGCCCACTACAGGATGTGATTTTGGTACTATGCTATTATCCCCTCTGTGTGGGGTCCCCTTCTCCTTGACGGCTGTAGTCATTATGATCACTCCAGGGCCCCTTGAGAGAGGTGTAGGGGTTAGGTTATGTTATGGAAGGTAAGGTTCTTCTTAACCCCTCTTTCTTTCTCCTCCTCCATCCCTCTTCTCCCCCCTTCCTTTCTCCCCTCTCTATCCTCTCCTCTCCCTTCCTTTATATACCCTTTTATGTTTATTCTTTTCTCCTCTCCTTTGCTTCTTCCTATTATATTATTCCTTTATTTAATCGCCTCTTTCTCTATGCCTCATTTATTCTTCTTGTCACTTCTTGTTTGCCCTCTCTTCCTTTTTCCTTCCTGCCTTTTCTCTCTCTTCGTGAAATAATCTCCCCTTCCACCCTTTCTCTCATCCCCTTTCCTTTTATTCTTCTTGTCTTCCTCTTCACTTTGTCTTTCATCTCCCTATTCCTTGACCTTCTTGCATCTTAATTATTCCTTCCATCTCTTCCTACCTCTCTTTCGGCCTCTTCATTCTTCCCTCTATCCTTCACAAGTCAATTATTCCTCACTTCTCTCTTTCCCTCCTTCTCATTACACCTCAATCATTCCTCCCATCTCTCTCCCTCCTCTTTATTCTTCCCTCTCTCCTTCAAATGTCAATTATTCCTCACGTTTCTCCTCCTCAATCATTCCTCCCATCTCCCTTCCTCTCCATTCTTCCTTTTCTACTTCACACCTCAATTATTCTTCCCTTATCTCTTCCTCCTCTTCATCCTTCCCATCTCTCTTCGTTCTTCCCATCTCTCTCCCTCCTCTTTATTCTTCCCTCTCTCCTTCACATGTCAATTATTCCTCACTTCTCTTCACACCTCAATCATCCATCACCCTCTACATCTTCATTATCCTTTGTCCTGTCTATTAGAGCATCACATATATTCTCATGAGATTGGACGTGAGGTCATTTCAGGGAGCTTCAGAGTTTAACTGGTCACACTCGTAGCCGCCAGGAGATATATGAGACTCCGGAGCATAACCGACCAACCTGAAGTGTGTCAAATAACGCGGGAAAGTGAATCAGGTGGTCTCGTTGACGTCAATTGGGGCAAATCACGCGGGAAAATAAATCAGCTGGTTATGTTTATACGTGATGTGTGCCAAATAACGCGGGAAAGTGAATCAGCTGGTTATGTTGACGTCAGGTGTGCCCAATAACGCGGGAAAATATATCAGCTGGTTATGTTTATACATGACGTGTGCCAAATAATGCGGGAAAATAAATCGGCTGGTCTTGTAAATGTCACGTGTGCCAAATAACGCGGGAAGGTGAATCAGCTGGTTGTGTTGATGTCACGTGGGGTAAATAACGCGGGGAAATGTCAGCTCATGTTTACATTAGGTGTTTGCTTAGGGATCTTTTCGCGTTTGTAGTTTATACCTTCCAGTTGTTTGTTTATATACGTGTGTGTGTGTGTGTGTGTGTGTGTGTGTGTGTTTACATTTTTATATTATTATTTGTGTGTACTGTATTATGTGTATTCATTTGTTCATAAGTATTAATGTGCGGGTAAGTTGTGTATGTATTTTGATTTTCTTGTGTATGTATGTATGTACAGTATGTATGTATGTATGTATGTATGTATGTATGTATGTATGTATGTATGTATGTATATATGTCAGCTTGTGTCTTGGAGTACTACTTGTTGAAAGTGTGATCAATGTTTTTAATTCTCAATTGTAAAATTTCATCATGATTTTGTAAACTTGAAGACAAAAGATGAACTTCATGCGTTAGGTTCCTGTAAACACTAAAATCTATAAGGAACTTAAACACAAGACTGGCACTGTACTTGACTACTTCCTGGTACCCATCTTAGTAGGGTGAATAAGAGGGTCGGGGGGAAGGGGTACCATTGCTCGAACCATAGACCTTTAGGATAGGGGTCGAGCACTGTATCCACCTAGCAACCGCACACCAACACGAAATAAGGTAGTTTCCAGTAAACATTGAAACTTGTACCGAACTTGAGACACCTATACCGAACTTCAGACATCAGTTTGGCTTTAAGTATAAGTTGGTATTCAGTTAACGTCGACGTGTGCCCAACTTAAAACATTAGGCTACCATATACTGTAAACCAAACCACTAAACCCTCAACATTAAACCTCTATAAACATCAAAGTACACGGCAGACTGGAAGCTCTAAACCACGCTATAAAACAGAAAAAATTAAGCTACCATATACTGTATACTAAACCCCCCAACATTAAACCTCTATAAACATCAAATACACGGCAGACTGGGGGCCTTAAACCACGTTATAAAACACATTTACGACAATTCCCCCCCCCCCCCGTCTCTTCTTGAATCCACGTCAGAGCGAACTTTAAACTTCGTGTCATGGGTGTTGCCACGGCTTTTATCTTTCAATTTTTAAAAACTTTGCGTAACCATGGCGTGTGCTGGGCTGTCCTTGGTATTCCTGTGTGTGTGTGTGTGTGTGTGTGTGTGTGTGTGTGTGTGTGTGTGTGTGTGTGTGTGTGTGTGTGTGTGTGTGTGTGTGTGTGTGTGTGTGTGTGTGTGTGTGTGTGTGTGTGTGTGTGTGTGTGTGTGCGTGCGTGCGTGCGTGCGTGCGTGCGTGCGTGCGTGCGTGCGTGCGTGCGTGCGTGCGTGCGTGCGTGTCCCCGCTATAGAACTTAACAATGGAAAGAGTTATAGTGATCAGTGCTACTATGGCGTTTGGTCTACAAGATATTTATGTTAAGTTAGGTCAGGTCAGGTTAGGTTAGGTTAGCACCGAGTTCCTTTATTATAGAGGTCAAGAGGTCAAGAGGTCAAGGTCACATTTTATATTATATTCCCTTGTGAAGAAGAGTAGAAGCAAACATAAGAGAGATATTGATTTGTTTATTAGAATGAGAGAGAGAGAGAGAGAGAGAGAGAGAGAGAGAGAGAGAGAGGCAATGAGTAAAGAGGAAGAATTAAGAGAGAGGCAGGAAAATGGAATGGAGAGAGAGAGAGAGAGAGAGAGAGAAAGAGAGAGAGAGAGGAGAGAGCATTATAGGAGGCAATGAGTAAAGAGGAAGAATTAAGAGAGAGTAAAGAGAAAATTACAATTTGGAGAGAGAGAGAGAGAGAGAGAGAGAGAGAGAGAGAGAGAGAGAGAGAGAGAGAGGTTTTAACGAAGAGAAAGAGTGAGAATTTATTTTTTTATTGGTAAGGTTGGACGAAGATAAGGGAGGGTAGGACACCATTATCGGAAACGCCATTAAAAGTGAGTCTGACGCCTTTATCTAGACACGGTTAAGGGAGTCTTGGAGATGAAACTAATGGTCGGCTAGACACAGACAGATTGGGCGTTGGAAGACAGACGGCACAGACAGATTGGGTATTGAGATAAATCGAGCGTTGACCAGACTGAAGATTTTGGCGTTGACAGACAGACAGACAGGGTGTTAGGGCATAAATTGTGCGTTAAGAAACAGATGAAATTTGACAGAATAGAAAAGACCTAACCAATAGTAACCTAACCCCTCCCAACCTAACCAAACCTAACCTAACCACCCTTCACTCAGAATCATCAGGGAACATTAACCACCCCTCCTTTAACCTAACCTAACCTAACCACCCTTCACTCAGAATCATCAGGGAACATTAACCACCCCTCCTTTAACCTAACCTAACCTAACCAAACCTAACCACCCTTCACTCAGAATCATCAGGGAACATTAACCACCCCTCCTTTAACCTAACCTAACCAAACCTAATCCACCCTTCACCAGAATCATCAGGAACATTAACCACCCCTCCTTAACCTAACCTAACCTAACCTAACCTAACCACCCTTCACTCAGAATCACTGTAGAACATTAACCACCTCCTTAACCTAACCTCCCAACCTAACCTAACTAAACCCAACCACCCTTCACTCCAGAATCATCAGGGAACATTAACCACCCTCCTTAACCCAACCTAACCTAACCTAACCCAATCCAATTCTTCACCAGAATCATCAGGGAACATTGCATCCACCCTCCTTTAACCTAACTCCAACCTAATCCCAACCAAACCACCCTTCACCCAGAATCACTAGAACATTAACCACCCCCCTCCTTTTTAACTCTAACCAAACCTAACCAAACCTAACCACCCTTCACTCAGAATCATCAGGGAACATTAACCACCCCTCCTTTAACCTAACCTAACCTAACCACCCTTCACTCAGAATCATCAGGGAACATTAACCACCCCTCCTTTAACCTAACCTAACCTAACCAAACATCATTAACATCTTGGCTAGCCCTTGGTGAGCAGGTAGGCTGAAATATAGCGGCAGGATATATATTTATTTATTTACGAGTGGAACAGGATAGAAACGCCCCAAGTTGAAGGTGATAGATCGCTTATAGTGGTGCCCCTCTGTGTTACAGGGTCGGTTTAGGGGCTTGGTTAAATGGTCCCCAATACCAGTTACAGTCTCTTTGGGGGCTAACTTAAGGCACTATAAGGTTTGGGGGCTAACTTAAGGCACTATAAGGATTGGGGACTAACTTAAGGCACTATAAGGATTGGGGGCTAACTTAAGGCACTATAAGGATTGGGGGCTAACTTACAATTATAAGGATTGGGGCCAATTTAAGGCACTATAGGGATTGGGGCCAACTTGCTGCACTGGCAAGGATTGGGGGACAATCTTAAGGCACTATAAGGATTGGGGGCTAACTTAAGGCAATTATAGGGATTGGGGGCCAACTTGCATAGCACTATAAGGATTGGGGGCTAACTTAAGGCACTATAAGGATTGGGGGCTAACTTAAGGCACTATAAGGATTGGAGACTAACTTAAGGCACTGTAGGGATTGGTGGTTGTTTCTAATGGGCCCCAAATCCCAATAGATCGTTCTCGAGTCCTCTTAGGCCCCAGTTCTCACGAGGCCCCGTTTATTATTATTATTATTATTAGTATCATCATCGTCATCATTAGTTCTCTCTCTCTCTCTCTCTCTCTCTCTCTCTCTCTCTCTCTCTCTCGTGTGTCATATCGGCCGGATGGTCTCACTTTCTGTAAGTGGATTCTGGCATGGGTTTAGTCTAGGGAGAGAATTTGACCACTGGGATATATGTAATCCTTTTGTGTACACGAGAGAGAGAGAGAGAGGTGATGGGAGGGTTGGGAAGGCTGGTTTTGAGTGATGGGAAGGGTCGGGTGAGTGATGGGAGTAGTGATGGGATAGGGATTAAGTGTTTTAAAGTTTTCATCGTTTTAAGATTAATGTCCTCCTCTCTCGTCTCCTCTCTCCTCTCCTCTCGTCCCCTCTCGTCTCTCCTCCCCTCTCCTCTCGTCTCTCCTCTCCTCTCCTCTCATCTCCTCTCCTCTCTCCTCTCTAAATAAATCTCTGCCACCACTTAACAGTAATTGATATATTACAGGTACGTTCGTCTTCCTCACTGGTGACGCGACAGCAGCGGTCCGTCCGTCCGTCCGTCCGTAAGTGTGACAATTCTCTGGGTCACCTGAGGATTAGACGCCCCACCTTATTTCACGGGAAGATTTACCAACCTAACTTAACGCCAGGTAGTGTTAGGTTAGGTTAATCTTCAGGTGAAATAAAATTGAGTGTTTAATCTTCCGATGATGCATTTGTCTTAAAACATCTATGAAGGAAAATAACATAAGTAATTATTTCTTTAGGTAGTGTGGTGTTTACTGTGTGTTATTGAATGTTCTATCGAGTTTAAAAATATATATTGACATGAGAGTTTTATGGGTAGACGCGAGGATAGAGAACAGTACGTTACCTTACCGTATTATGGCTAGATACCTTACCAATTCAATTTCAATTTCAATTGTTTATTCCTTGATAGAGGAAGCGGGGTCCTAGTGCTGTCACTAGGTACCCCTGTACAATGACACCAGAAGCATCTGGCAAGTGTGACAAGTATATACAGTATAAATATTATAAAGGGGCTTACTAAAGCCTAAGGAAGGAAGGATATTCCTTTAACACATAATCAATATTATTTACAAAATATCTGGCCAGTATTGGGAGGATCATAGTGTCTCCGTCAGGAGGTCGTGGAGTGGTGGTCCAGCAGGCGTCACGGAAGCGTTGTGTGTGGGGACATCTTAGGAGGTAGTGAATAAGGGTGCGGCTGTCGGGTCTTCTGCATAACGCACAAGAGCGTTGCTCAGGGGATGCGGGGATACCAATCTCCCAAGCAAAGTCATACCCAATGATGATACGGGCAGCAATCACGTCCCTCTTCCGCGACCCTTTCCCGTAGACGGCCGTACCATATTATGGATAGATACATTACCTTATTATGGATAGATACCTTACCTTATTATGGCTAGATACCTTACCTTATTATGGATAGATACCTTACCTTATTATGGATAGATACCTTACCATATTATGGATAGATACCTTACCTTATTATGGATAGATACCTTACCATATTATGGATAGATACCTTACCTTATTATGGCTAGATACCTTACCTTATTATGGATAGATACCTTACCTTATTATGGCTAGATACCTTACCTTATTATGGCTAGATACCTTACCTTATTAACCTAATGGCCACCCCCTAGAGGTGGCCATGGAGGCCAGTGTCCTGTGGTGGATCCCTCCATTGTTCGTGATAATTTTGCTCAGGGCTGTGCTGAACCGCAGTACTGTTCGCGACTCAACAGGTGGGGCTGGTAGACCGTTCCTCTGTGTAAAGAAGTATTTCCTTATATTCATTCTGCATAACTTGGCGAGCTTGTAGTTATGTCCTCTCGTGAGGTGGTGCGTGACATCACTAAGAAATGTCCCGGGCTCACGTTTTCCAGCACTTTTAGGATTTTGAATATTTCTATGAGATCTGTCCTATTGTGTCTTGTCTCAAGGGTTGTTAGTTGTAAGGCCCTCAGTCGCTCTGTGTTGTACCTTCTCTGGTAATGTTGGGTCTTTCTGGAGGTAGGGTTATCCAAGCCTGTATACAGTAATCTAGACTTACACGTACTTAAGATACCTTACCCTTGTATTAGAAGGTACAGTTGTGGACCAAATAATTCAGCAGGGAGGGAGTGTAAGCTGCGTGTGTCTCATAATTAAACTAAAAAATAAATTTGTGTCGTGGATTTTTTTTTTAGATTGCCTCGAAGGGGGCTAGTTTATTGGGCACCCCTTTACATGCTGTGCAAGGTGAAGCGCAGAAGCGTTTACAGCGCCCATCTGGGAAGCATGCGGAATTCATGCTTGCCTTTATGACTCATGCATGGGGCGTAAAAGCCTGAAGGGTCATGGGTTTTGTCAGCAAGTTACATAAAGTGACAGAATGATGAGTGTGTGGAAAATTCAGCTAAATTTATCTGTTTATGGCAAAGCGTGACAGGTCCCTAATAATGTCAAGTGCCAGGCCATAGACATTGACAATATTGAGGGACATACCTTTAGTGTGATTGTGATGGCGTGTACGTCGGTAAGTGTCGGCTTCAAGGGGACGTCAAGAGGCTGGCAGGGACGTCCTTCTTGGCGTAGATACGTAGTCACTAGCATGTCCGCAGGGTGGTCAATTGATGTGGAGAACTGGGTGGATGGGTCCCAGGTGCCGACACGCCAGTGAGGACAGGGCCGGAGGTGGTGTCCTCCGGTCCATGGCGCGCAGTGGGTAGACGGGGCAGCCGGGCACGGGGCAGGCTCGTGGACGCCAGCAGTGGTGCCAGGCGGTGGTGGAGTAGGCCGTGAGCAAGAGGGGCACACAGGGGGGCTACCAGCTTGTGTCAAACCAGAAGACGGGGGTGACTTGGTAGCAGCTGGAGGCAGGGGTAGTCTGTGAAGGTTGGAGATGGCGGTACAGAGTGTATCAAAGAATCTTTCAATACGGCGTGGAAAGAAAATCACAGACTTTTAATCGCCACCTTTGCGACCCTGCCAAGTCACCACCTACCACGTCCCTCCCATACACCACCTCCATCCGTGCCTGCTTGCATGCCGAGTTGTTTTGTCACAACTGTACACTTTATAATTCCCAAATCTTGGTGACTTACCCATCACTAAGGCAAGATCTTTCACCTTATCGCCAGTATCCAGGAAAGTGTTATTAATAGTATAGGGTGTTGCATTTTATAGTGGTAAAGAGCATTGCTAGTCTCGAGACCATTTGAACAGCTCATTGAGGTGTTTCTACATTATTGCGACATGTTCTGACTTGCTGCCTTCCCAAAAATCTTCGTGTCGTCCTCAAACTTGACAATGTGGCTCGATATATTTTCATCTATGTCGTTTATGTAGATCACAAACAGAGTGGGTCCAAAGATAGAGCCTTGTGGTATTCCATGAGAACCTTTTCCCATTCACAGTGTACAACATTTATTACCACTTATTGTTGCCTGTCCTGGAGCCAGTTGTTAATCCACGTCAACATCTTGCCTGTGATACCATGTGCCAGGATCATAGAGGCTAGTCGTGTTGGACTGTCAAACACAGGGGTAAATCCATATACAACACATCGACTGGTGAGCCTTAGTCCACGTAAGGATTTTCTTGCTGCTGTACTCGTCCTATACCCTTTCTGTATACTGAGGTCACGTTGGCTGATTCTCTGTACCTCGGCGCTTTACTCTGATCCAAAGGTTTCCTGAACAAGAGTTTGGCACCTATAGATAGATAAACACAGACAGACAGACAGATAGACACACAAACAGACAGACAGTCACATACATACATATACACATACATACATACATACATACATAGATGACTCAGAATGGTCATACAAGTTTACACTGATTTATCATGTATGTAGACAATAATTATAATCAACATGCACCTATAACTAGAATCAATAAACATTATGCAATATATTATTCAAATCAGCGCCTATAATTACATCAGCACGAAAACCACCAATAACATGACAACTTCTGAACCACCAAGGAAATTATATAGAGTCCAGGTGTATTGTTATTTGTATGTAGATGAGGGAGGTGAGGGGCGCGGGAGGATGGTGAGGGCGCGGGAGGATGAGGTGAGGGGCGCGGGAGGATGAGGGAGGTGAGGGCGCGGGAGGATGAGGGGGCGGGGAGGATGAGGGAGGTGAGGGCGCGGGAGGATGGGGAGGTGAGGCGCGGGAGGATGAGGGAGGTGAGGGCGGGGAGGATGAGGGGGTGAGGGGCGCGGGAGGATGGGGAGGTGGGGGCGGGGAGCATGGGGGAGGTGAGGGCAGGGGGCATGGGGAGGTGAGGGCAGGGGAGGATGAGGGAGGTGAGGGAGCGCAGGAGGATGAGGGAGGTGAGGGGCGCGGGAGGATGAGGGAGGTGAGGGGGCGCGGGAGGGAGGAGGGAGGATGAAAGGGCCACTTGTCCTCCTCCCTCCTCCTCCTCCTCCTCCTCCTCCCCCTCTTCCTCCCTCTTCCTCCTCTTCCCCTCCTCCTTCAGATGTATTTAATTACAGTAGTTATCAACATATTCATCACCTAATTAACTTTCTGTTGGCGATTAGATGGGGAGTTAATGAGGTTGAATACAGAGTTAGTTGTGGATATTTAATTATGGCCGGAATTAATTATTTGGTGTGAGTGTTGGACGGTACAGGACTGTGTGTGATGAACGAAGGGAGTCTCTCTCTCTCTCTCTCTCTCTCTCTCTCTCTCTCTCTCTCTCTCTAAGATTACCAGTTCCAGTGGTTGGGTTGGGACTGGGACCCGTAGAGCTGGGACCCATTAGAGCTGGGACCCGTGGGACTGGGACCCATTAAAGCTGGCACCCATTGGGACTGGGACCCTTGGGACCTGGAACCCATTGGGACTGGGACCTATGGGCTGGGAATCATTGGGACTGGGACCCATTAAGCTGGCACCCATTGGGACTGGGACCCATTGGGACTGGAACCCATTGGGACTGGGACCTGTGGGGCTGGGAATCAGTGGGACTGGGACCCGTTGGGCTGGGACCCCTTGGGACTGGAACCCGTGGGACTGGGACCCGTGGGACTGGGACCCATTAAAGCTGGCACCCATTAAAGCTGGCACCCATTGGGACTGGGACCCATTGGGAGGAGGAGAAAGGAGAAGGAATGGAGAAGAGATATGTATTTATCCACGTTTCTTTCCTTCCTTCATTTCTTCATTCATTCATTTATTTGTTTCTATTCACTTTCTCCAGTTCTTTATTTCCCTTCGCCATTTCTTCGTTTCTTTCTTTTATCTCCTCCCATTCCTTCCTTCCTTCCTTCCTTCCTTCCTTCCTTCCTTCCTTCCTCCCCAGAGATCGGCCTCACTACACTGCGAAGGATCAAGGCAAAATGTGAGGGCCTTATGCTGAAGGTCTCTCTCTCTCTCTCTCTCTCTCTCTCTCTCTCTCTCATAAGAACATAAGAATGGAGGGAAACTGCAGCGGGCCTATTGGCCCATACTGGGCAGTCGTTTATACCCAACCCCTATCCCTCATATATCCACCCAACCTATGTTTGAAGCTATCAGCGTATTGAGTTAATGATATTTGGTAACTTGTTCCTCATCCACTACTCTGTTTCCAAACCAGTGTTTACCTATTTCACGCCGAAATTTAAATTTGTCTAATTTAAAACCATTGTTACGAGTTCGCTCCTGGTTGGATAGTTTGAGTACCTTTGTAATGTCCCCTTTGTTTAGCCCTGACTTCCACTTATACACCTCTATCATGTCGCCCCTCACTCTACGTCTCTCGAGGGAGTGCAAATTAGGATGCTTTAACCTGTCTCTGTACTCAAGGTTCCTAATGCCCCGGATTAGTCTTGTCATTCTCCTCTGGATTCTTTCCAAGGATTCTATATCCATTCTGTAATACGGTGACCAGAACTGAACTGCGTAATACAGGTGAGGTCTCATAAGCGCTAGATATATTCTTAAGATGACCTCGCTAGTCTTGTAACTAACACTCCTTTGTGTCAACCCAAGTACTTTATTAGCCTTGTTACGAGCAAAAACACATTGTTTACTTGGCTTAAGATTACTACTTATCATTACTCCTAAATCTCTCTCATAGTCGGATTCCACAATGGCATCGTTGTTCATCTGGTATCTGGTTTCCCTGTTTATATCTCCTATACTGAGTACTTTACATTTGTCCACTTTGAATTTCATCTGCCATTTTTCCGACCATTCGAAATTTTTTTTTTAGATCTTCCTGTACTCTCGTCTGTCTGTTAGAGTTAATATTCACGGGTATTAATTCAGTATTTCGTGACGATAGCCTTATGTCCCTTTTATCCGGAGTTTGTAAGCGCCTCACTCCCCTCATTCTCCTCACCCTAACCCCCTGACTCTCCTCACCCTGCTCCCTCACTCTCCTCGTTCTCCTCACCCTCACCCCCTGACTCTCCTCACCTTGCTCCCTCACTCTCCTCATTCTCCTCACCCTCACCCCCTGACTCTCCTCACCCTGCTCCCTCACTCTCCTCATTCTCCTCACCCTCACCCCCTGACTCTCCTCACCCTCAACTCCCTGATTCTCTTCACCTGCTCCCATTACTGTTCACCCTGATTTCTTACTCCCCCTCATTCCCCTCACCCTGCTCTCCTTACTCCCCTCACCCTACTCTCCTCACCCTACTCTCCTCAGTCTTTTCATCAACCTTTTGCCTCCTCCTCACCCCCGCCACTATACCGTAGCGGCCATAATTACTATGGGAGGCAAGACGGGGCTGGGAAGGTGGAGAGAGAGAGAGAGAGAGAGAGAGAGAGAGAGAGAGAGAGAGAGAGAGAGAGAGAGAGAGAGAGAGAGAGAGAGAGAGAGAGAGAGAGAGAGAGAGAGAGAGAGAGAGAGAGAGAGCTAACTGTCAGACACTAGGAGTATTAACCCAGCCAGGAAGGTGATGTCTCTGTCAGCCCCAGCCCGTCAGCCATCAACATCACACCACACACAACACCGCTGTCATCCCCAGCTGACGCCCCCCCCCCCTTCTGTCCCTTCCTCTCACTATGGGATAGAGGGCAGAGAGAGAGAGGGAAGCAGGGGTTAATAGTGAGAGGGAGAGAGAGAGAGGGAGGGGAGAAGTAGGGATTAAGAGAGAGAGGGAGAGAGGGAAGCAGGGGTTAATAGTGAGAGGGAGAGAGAGAGAGGGAAGCAGGGGTTAATAGTGAGAGGGAGAGAATTTCTTTAAGATTATTTCCAGTGTTCCTCCTACAGTAGAGTATGTTAAGAGTGTGTTAAGAAAAAAAATATAGAGTATGTTATAAATTTATTAAGTGTTTAAAATATAAGAGTGTGTTAAGAATAAGAGCGTTTCAAGAATAAGAGAGTGCGTCAAGAGTGTGTCAAGAATAAGAGTGTGTTAAGAATAAGAGCGTTTCAAGAATAAGCGAGTGCGTCAAGAGTGTGTTATGAATAAGAGTGTATCGAGAATAAGAGTGGGTTAAGAATAAGAGTGTGAGAAGAATAAGAGTGTGTTGAGAGCAGGATACCGCCATCAGAGGGTCTCCCGTGTGGCCAGAAAGAGGTTATCGTCTTATATAAACTCTGTTTCCTTTGATGTGTGTAATCCATTTATTTTTGGGAGGAGTAAATTTGTCGTATTTTTATTTGTGTTTATTTATTGGGTATAGTGTAGGGTGGACGGAGTAGTGGACACACGCACACACACACACACACACACACACACACACAGACACCTTCACCAGTAGTTAGACTTCAGGTGGAGTATTGCAGTCGTAATGGGCCCCAATATAAACTTTAGGATGGGGCCCAGTTCTAATAGACCCCCATATTAATTAAACTAACTTTTCCGTGTTGGTTTCAAGTATTTCATTCGAGAGTGAGCTGTTGTATTGCTTTCAAAGTCTTCATTCAATTTTTATATAAGTGCTTTTAAACGTTTCATTCGACAGTGTTTTGATGTAGTGCTTTCAAAAACATTAAAATTCGTACTATTGTAATTCTTTCAACTTTCATTCAGTTTTTATTTGGTTCGTTCAAATCCTCCATTCAAATATGCCATCCGAATAGATTGATTCATTCACCTTTATGTGTGTGTGTGTGTGTGTGTGTGTGTGTGTGTGTGTGTGTGTGTGTGTGTGTGTGTGTGTGTGTGTGTGTGTTTACATTACGAAGGTGTTAGGGTATTGGCCTCATAGTTCTCTCGACTCGCTGACCACCGCCACATCTGAGACCTTAATTGGACCCATTACACCTGCAATACTCCACCTGAAGTCTAACTACTGGTGAAGGTGTTTGTGTGTGTGTGTGTGTTTGTGTGTGTGTGTGTGTGTGTGTGACTGTGTGTGTGGCGGGGGTGGGGGGCTGTCAGTAATACCGCGGGGTCGTCTTAGCGAGATGGTTGAAATGTCATTACTTTTTTTTTATCGTATTTAAGTTATTTGTTATTTCTATTGTTTATTATTTTAACTTTTGAGGGATTAAGTTTATATTTGTGCCCACAGGACGAAGAAATTTTGTAGGGGAAGGCGGATGTTGAACGATAACCTTTGTATTGTATTTCAAGACACGGAGGCAATAAAAGAGGAAAAACTTATATATATAAAGATAGATAATAAGTAAAGAGACTAATAAATATGGAATTGAGGTAAATAATTAGTAAAAGTGTGAATGTTGAGGAATTGAAGGAGAGACTTAAGAAGATGCAAATTTCTAGTAATTATCTCAACTGTCAACAAGAATCTTCCACCAGAGACAACATTTTAATGGCTTATTTAATTTCGGGGAGGATTAGTCTCTCTCTCTCTCTCTCTCTCTCTCTCTCTCTCTCTCTCTCTCTCTCTCTCTCTCTGTGGTGACATGACTAGGATGAGAGAGAGAGAAGAGAGAGAGAGAGAGAGAGAGAGAGAAGAAGGAACGCAGAGGAATAAGAAAGGGGTGAGGGAGATAATGAATGAAGAGGAATAAGGGAGAGAAAGAAAAGGGAAGGGGAGTGAGAGAGAGAGAGAAAGACAAGAGAAAATGAGCGAGGGAGATAAAGGAGCAAGAGGAAAGAAAGAGAGGAGAGAAGACCCGTATATCCAAACCCACAACGAATGAGGGAATAACAAACACACACTGATGAAGATGGAAGGAGCAATACCCGATAGAGATTAATCACGGGAGGTTGATAAAGTGAGATAGAGACAAGAGAGAGAGAGAGAGAGAGAGAGAGAGAGAGAGAGGATAATCGAAGGTCACGAGAGACAGTAACGGAGGGGGAGAAAGAGATAGGAAGAGGGAAGGAGGTGATAAAGGTAAGAGAGAGAGAGAGAGAGAGAGAGAGAGAGAGAGAGAGAGAGAGGGAATGAATGAAGGTAGGAGAGGGTGTGAATGAATGATGAGAAGGGGAGATTAAGGCGGAGAGAGAGAGAGAGAGAGAGAGAGAGAGAGAGAGAGAGAGAGAGAGAGAGACTTCCCTTCTGAGGTACTGGATATAAGAATTGATTTACTGATTAACTGCAGAGAAAAAATAATATTAATTAGAAAGAAAGAAAGATAGAAAGAAAATATGTAATATACACAGTCATACATACATAAATATACAAAATATTCACTATTTATTTACTCCAATACTTAAATACTTACATAACTTGTATAGTTCACTTAAATATTGTTATATATACATGGACTGATCCTTCTAACTTATAAGATTAAACACCACTTAAATAATTACTTATATACGTCACTTGTTTATACATAACTTTCATATGTATATTTTAAGTTATATCTGTCAATTTGTATATGACTATGTATACTGTAGTGGTGAGAGAGAGAGAGAGAGAGGTTCGACCCAGTCTCTTAAAGTACCTCTCTCTCTCTCTCTCTCTCTCTCACGGGGAAGAGTGGACGGAGTATGAAAGAGAGGCCGTGGACCAGGTGATAGAACACTGATTTAGGAGGAAGTTTGGGAGGATGGGTCGAGTGTCCTGTACCGCCACACACACACGGAGAAGGAGAGTGAGAATGTTCTGTAGGAGGGAGACAGAATGGTGATGAGAGAATGATAGAGGAGGAGTAAAAGAGAGGAGATAGATATATACCGAGAGAATTTCCAACACAGGACTTCAAACACATCCAACGAAGCCCGTGTTGACGTCAGTGCTCGAGGATTCTGGACGTGGGGACAGCGAGCCTTCTTCGACATCAGGAATTTTGATCTCATGGCTGCATGTCACCGTAACTTAGCTCTCGATGCTACACACAGGAGGAACGAGAACGACAAGATAAGGGAATACGGGGAGAGAATTCAGAGCGTTGATCAAGGCAGCTTCACTCCTCTAGTGTTCACAACCTCTGGTAGGATGGGACCAAGTGCAAGATGCTTCTACACCAGACTCTCGGAGGTGCTATCCGAACAGAAGCAGCAGCCCAGACGTTATGTTACAGCCTGGATGAGATGTCGACTGTCCTTCTCTCTCCTTAGGTCGGCTTTGCTCTGCCTCAGGAGAGCGAGAGCATCGGCACCATAGCCGACAACAGCTGCAGATACTGACTATGAGGCAACAGTCACTGAATGCTGCATAGATCTGCGGCTCAACTAACTCAACACAGCTAGGATAGCTACTTATGTATTAGGATATTTAATATTAAGGTAATAAAATGGCGGCGAAGGTGTGGTTATTGGGGGAGGCTGGAGGCCAATTTAAAAAAAATAATAATAGTTGTAGTAGCAACCAAAAATAAAGAACTATTTAACACCAGGAGGCAGGAGCTATGGTACAGAAGTAGAGGACTGGGTGTTATGTAATGCCCTTGAGAGCTTCACCCCAGCCAGCGACGGTGCCTTACAGTGCTTGGTTCCTCACAAGTTAGTGCTTAAGGGATCCGTTTGAGTGTGTGTGTTTGGGAGGGGGGGGTGTTTGTGTGGGGGGAGGGTGTTAGTGTGTGTGTGTGTGTGTGTGTGTGTGTGTGTGTGTGTGTGTGTGTGTGTGTGTGTGTGTGTTTATCGATATTGATGGGCTCAAGTTATAAAAAATATCCAACCCAATTTAATTGTTAGACTTCAAGCCCATTGAGATTGGAACCCATTAGACGTAAGAACTAATAAGACTGAATCCCAATTTTAATGTTTAACTTAGAGTAAATTGGATAGACTGATGCCTATTACGACTTTGGAATTAATAGAACAGGCCTCCCCTCTCAATGGTAATTTTAACTAAAAAAATATGATAGTCTGTTACCTATTGGAAGTGATTAATATTCATCAGATTAACTTGGTATCTATCAGAAAGACAAAACCATTTACTCTAGCTCCCGAAATTGGTTTACGAGTGAAATAGGATCCAATTTTGGGGTGAATATACCGCCCGCTCCTGGGATTAAGGTATCTCGTTTCACTCATCTCTAAGTTCTTGCCCCTCGACGCGTGAAAAATGGGACACAACTGTGATTATCTGAGATTGGCAATATTTTTCTGGCCTCGGTCGGGTAGGTAGGTGGAGGAGTAACCGATATTGAGAGAGGGAGACGGTGAGGAGGCTCTTATTTCTGTGTTGTGAATGGGGAGGAGGGAAGAGGTAGCCCTTTTTTGTGCCTTCTATATGGGGAGGAAATTGAGTTTTTGTGTGTGATTTGTATAGGGGATGTGTGTGTCCTTGTGTGTGTGTAATAATAATAACAATTAACGGTTTATTGAAAAAGTTCTGCAGTCCGAAGGCTGAAAATATACATTGGACATAAATGACTTATTACATACATTGGTTGTTTAACAAAAGCCTTCATTAGAGAAAGGTAGAGGAACATACAGTGAACATACAGATTAATGTTGGTGTTGAACAGCAAACACGTAGTGTAGTAACTCCCTCCCAGATGGTGTTAGGAGGGACCTCACGTGGTGTAGTAGTTCCCTCACAGATGGTGTTATGAGGGACCTCACGTGGTGTAGTAGTTCCCTCACAGATGGTGTTATGAGGGACCTGACGTGGTGTAGTAATTCCCTCCCACATGGTGTTATGAGGGACCTGACGTGGTGTAGTAATTCCCTCACAGATGGTGTTATGAGAGACTTGACGTGGTGTAGTAATTCCCTCACAGATGGTGTTATATGAGTGAGGTTTGGTCCCAGGCCTTCCTATCGTAGACGGATTAACACATCGCTGATTGTGCAACATCTGTAAACGACTCTGCCGGTCCCGTATCGGCCTCTTTAGTCACCTCAAAACTCGCCAACCTAGGTGACATCCCTAATAACTCATATCATTGTATCATAGCTGGATGATCGTCATATTTGATTCCAAATGACAGCAAAGTAGTAGTGTGTGTGTGTGTGAGTGTGTGAATTTATTTAATGTGTAGAAGCTGTCGCCAACATAACAACCACACCCTGAGTTAACGAGCTCCATGACCCGGAACACGGAAGCAAATCGATTAACATCAGGTTCCCAATTACTGCTGGGTAGACAGAGGCAAATGGCATAAAGAAACTTCCCCATAGTTTCACCCTGCCTGGGGATCGAACCAGCAAATACTCGCTTGCGAGGCGAGCATGCTGACCATTACACCACAGGTCGCATATGTACATCTTTTATGAACAATAATTGTGTTTGTGTTTAATATATTTTTTAACTTAATGTCTCCTTAAATTTTTACTTAAATCTGGATGTAATTTATCTGGTTTGATGTAATTAAGTGAATCAGTTAAATATGTTATCGAGTTGCCAGTTACGAATTTTTTTTACTTTTTTTATTTATTTATTTTTATTATATTTTTTTTCAAATTTATTATTTCTGGAAGAGTCGTGGGTCTAAAAATGAGTGGTAAACTTACTCGGGTCACTGCCAGGATCATCAGCCATCATGCAGTATTACACAAAGCCGTACCTATGTTGTCATCGCTCAGGTAATCTGCAGGAATTAACACAAGCGGTGCAGGACATAGACTTGCTAAGCGGATTAAAATGCGACACTGCAGCCGGGCGCATTGATTGGTCCAGAGGATTTGCCCAGTACAACATCCGGCTGGGGAGCTGGCAGCTAAACGTGTAGTGCTGACGTCATCAAACTGCACTTGTACTACGATGAGTTCCCTCTGTAATGATGCAGCTGTGGAGGGGCGTAATCGAGCCTATTATTATTATTATTATTATTATTATTATTATTATTATTACTGTTATTAGTTACAGTAATAATAATGATAATAGTAAAAATAATGTCAATAACTAAGGTAGTAATAGTAATAATAACTTTATCTGAAGACTTGGTTCTATATTTGACAAACAGTAACAAAGGAACATGAGGAGCGACGCAGATTCTAATAATAAATACACAGATAACATTTATGATGCTCTTATACACTGCTGTCTCCTGTAGCTGTGTGTGTGTTGTAGCTGTCTCTTGTAGCTGTGTGTGTGTGTTGTAGCTGTCTCCTGTAGCTGTGTGTGTGTTGTGGCTGTCTCCTGTAGCTGTGTGTGTGTGTTGTAGCTGTCTCCTGTAGCTGTGTGTGTGTGTTGTGCTGTCTCCTGGGTGTGTGTGTTGTGGCTGTCTCCTGTAGCTGTGTGTGTGTTGTAGCTGTCTCCTGTAGCTGTGTGTGTGTTGTAGCTGTCTCCTGTAGCTGTGTGTGTGTGTGTTGTAGCTGTCTCCTGTAGCTGTGTGTGTTGTGGCTGTCTCCTGTAGCTGTGTGTGTGTTGTAGCTGTCTCCTGTAGCTGTGTGTGTGTTGTAGCTGTCTCCGTAGCTGTGTGTGTGTGTTGTAGCTGTCTCCTGTAGCGTGTGTGTGTTGTAGCTGTCCTGTAGCTGTGTGTGTGTTGTAGCTGTCTCTTGTAGCTGTGTGTGTGTTGTGGCTGTCTCCTGTAGCTGTGTGTGTGTTGTGGCTGTCTCCTGTAGCTGTGTGTGTAGTCTCCTGTAGCTGTGTGTGTGTGTGTAGCTGTCTCCTGTCTGTGTGTGTAGCTGTGTGTGTGTGTGTAGCTGTCTCCTGTAGCTGTGTGTGTGTGTGTGTAGCTGTCTCCTGTAGCTGTGTGTGTGTTGTGCTGTCTCCTGTAGCTGTGTGTGTGTTGTAGCTGTCTCCTGTAGCTGTGTGTGTGTGTGTAGCTGTCTCCTGTAGCTGTGTGTGTGTGTCTGTGTGTGTGTGTGTGTTGTAGCTGTCTCTGTAGCTGTGTGTGTGTGTTGTAGCTGTCTCCTGTAGCTGTGTGTGTGTTGTAGCTGTCTCCTGTAGCTGTGTGTGTGTGTTGTAGCTGTCTCCTGTAGCTGTGTGTGTGTGTTGTAGCTGTCTCCTGTAGCTGTGTGTGTGTGGCTGTCTCCTGTAGCTGTGTGTGTGTGTTGTAGCTGTCTCCTGTAGCTGTGTGTGTGTTGTAGCTGTCTCCTGTAGCTGTGTGTGTGTGCTGTCTCCTGTAGCTGTGTGTGTGTTGTAGCTGTCTCCTGTAGCTGTGTGTGTGTTGTGGCTGTCTCCTGTAGCTGTGTGTGTGTGTGTAGCTGTCTCCTGTAGCTGTGTGTGTGTGTTGTAGCTGTCTCCTGTAGCTGTGTGTGTGTTGTGGCTGTCTCCTGTAGCTGTGTGTGTGTTGTAGCTGTCTCCTGTGTGTGTGTGTTGTAGCTGTGTGTGTGTGTGTGTGTAGCTGTCTCCTGTAGCTGTGTGTGTGTGTGTGTTGTAGCTGTCTCCTGTAGCTGTGTGTGTGTGTTGTAGCTGTCTCCTGTAGCTGTGTGTGTGTTGTAGCTGTGTAGCTGTGTGTGTGTTGTAGCTGTCTGTAGCTGTGTGTGTGTGTTGTAGCTGTCTCCTGTAGCTGTGTGTGTGTGTGTGTTGTGCTGTCTCCTGTAGCTGTGTGTGTGTGTCTCCTGTAGCTGTGTGTGTGTGTTGTAGCTGTCTCTTGTAGCTGTGTGTGTGTGTGTGTAGCTGTGTCTGTCTCCTGTAGCTGTGTGTGTGCAGCTGTCTGTCTGTGTGTGTGTTGCAGCTGTCTGTCTGTGTGTGTGTGTGTGTGTCTGTCTGTGTGTGTGTTAGCTGTCTGTCTGTGTGTGTGTGTCTGTGTGTGTGTGTGCAGCTGTCTGTCTGTGTGTGTGTTGCAGCTGTCTGTCTGTGTGTGTGTGTGTGTAGCTGTCTGTCTGTGTGTGTGTAGCTGTCTGTCTGTGTGTGTGTGTAGCTCTGTCTGTGTGTGTGTGTGTGTCTGTCTGTGTGTGTGTGTAGCTGTCTGTCTGTGTGTGTGTGTGTTGCAGCTGTCTGTCTGTGTGTGTGTGCAGCTGTCTGTCTGTGTGTGTGTGTGTCTGTCTGTGTGTGTGTGTTGTAGCTGTCTGTGTGTGTGTGTTGCTGTCTGTCTGTGTGTGTGTGTGCAGCTGTCTGTGTGTGTGTGTGTGTGCAGCTGTCTGTCTGTGTGTGTGTTGCAGCTGTCTGTCTGTGTGTGTGTGTGTGTCTGTCTGTGTGTGTGTTGCAGCTGTCTGTCTGTGTGTGTGTTGCCTGTCTGTCTGTGTGTGTGTGTGTGTGTAGCTGTCTGTGTGTGTGTGTGTTGCAGCTGTCTGTCTGTGTGTGTGTGTGCAGCTGTCTGTCTGTGTGTGTGTGTGTCTGTCTGTGTGTGTGTGTGTTGCAGCTGTCTGTCTGTGTGTGTGTTGTGTCTGTCTGTGTGTGTTGCAGCTGTCTGTCTGTGTGTGTGTGCAGCTGTCTGTCTGTGTGTGTGTGTGTGTGTGTCAGCTGTCTGTCTGTGTGTGTGTGTTGCAGCTGTCTGTCTGTGTGTGTGTGTGTGTGTGTCTGTCTGTGTGTGTGTGCAGCTGTCTGTGTGTGTGTGTGCAGCTGTCTGTCTGTGTGTGTGTGCAGCTGTCTCCTGTCTGTGTGTGTGTGTTGTAGCTGTCTGTCTGTGTGTGTGTGTGCAGCTGTCTGTCTGTGTGTGTGTTGCAGCTGTCTGTCTGTGTGTGTGTTGCAGCTGTCTGTCTGTGTGTGTGTTGCAGCTGTCTGTCTGTGTGTGTGTTGCAGCTGTCTATTTATCTCTCTTGTACCTGTCTGTGTCGGTAACTTTTAGCTGTTTGTCTGTCCCTTTTAGCTGTTTGTCTGTCCCTTTTAGTTGTCTGTACGGAAAACTGTCAAATCACATACTCGATTTTACACACACAGACCTCTTCCTACTACTACTGCTACTATTATTCTTTTTTTAAACTTGGCCTCCATCCTCCCCCAATAGCCACACCTCCACCATTTTATTACCTTAAAATTACAATATCCTAATACATAAGTAGCAATCCTAGCTGTGTTGAGTTAGTTGAGCCGCAGATCTATGCGGCATTCAGTGACTGTAGCCTCATAGTCAATATCTGCAACTGTTGTCGGTTTTGGGGGCCGATGCTCTCGTTCCCCTGTGGCAGAGAAAAGCAGACCTAAGGAGAGAGAAGGACAGTCGACATCTCATCCAGGCTGTAACATAACTTCTGGGCTGCTGCTTCTGTTCGGATAGCACCTCCGCGAGTCTGGCGTAGAAGCATCTTGCACTTGGTCCCATCCCACCAGAGGTTGTGGCAACACCAGAGGAGTGAAGCTGCCTTGATCAACGTTCTGAATTCTCTCCTGGAATTCCCTTATCTTGTCATTCTCGTTCATCCTGTGTGCAGCATCGAGAGCTAAGTTACGGTGACATGCGGCCATGGGATAAAAAATCCTGATGTAGAAGAAGGCTCGCTGTCCCCGAATCCAGAATCCTCGAGCACTGACGTCAACACGGGCTTCGTTAGATGTGTTTGAAGTCCTGTGTTGGAAATTCTCACCGTCCAATGGAAGGAGGGTCGGTTCTACCCTGATATCAGGACAGATTTCCTTAAACATATTTGCTGTGAGATCCCCTTACTTCGTCATGCCTCATGCATATGAAGCCCCCCTTCTTGCACACCATGGCGTGATCGACGTCATATGAAGAGCCACACACGCATTGGGAGGGCAAACCTACTGGCCGACCGTACCTTAGAGCAATGGCATCTGTAAATTCTTGTTTATTGAGACTGAAATCATTTGCCCTTATCGGTAATGTAGTTAACCAGTTTGAGGCGCCCACCTCCTGCGCTATAGCTACTTTTTTTCAAATTTTCTGGTACCTGCAGCAACAGTTGCTGCAGCTTATCATTTTGGCAGAGCTGTGGTTCTGTCGCAATGGACCTACGAATCGTGTTTACTTCACTGGTATCCACCTCCCCTGTTGCGTTCTGGGCTATTATGTGGTCCGTGAGGGCTGCCGTGAGCTTAAGTGAATTTTGATGTTCGGTGGCTGCAATCCCCTCTGGATTGGTCAATCCGATTCCCCCAAGTCTCGGTGGTAGTGCAAGGAGTGATCTTTCTGCTGGGGTTAAGTGAAGGTGTTTCACTAATTTGGGAATGAAATTGACGCTGATAACTTCTTCCAGAGGGTGGAGGAGGGGTCCGATATCAGGGATAGTGTGCATCAGGTAGTTCCAGCGATGCTTGACTCCATGGGTGAATGCCGCAAAAGTCGCATGTGGCTCTGTGTTAGCAATATCAGACAGAGCTTGGATTTCCCCAACCCACTCATTCACCTTTCCCGTTACGTACTCGGTCTTGAAGTACGTCATGCCAATTATTGCGCCTAGGTGTCTTTGACCGTCCTTTGTTATTTTGACCTCACTTCCACCGAACACCTCCAATGCCCGTTCATAATGTTCTGAGTTCACAATGAGGAAGGACTTGCTGGCGTTTGCGTGGTACCCTATTTGTGGACCTCGTGATGTTACCAAGTCCCACCACTTTTTGATGTCCTCCACTTTTCCTGCTCCTGTAAGGTCGTCAGCTACGCCACTTGCTTGACCTCGGTTGTTTCAAATTTTATTGTGTGTTGGAGCACGGATAGGCCTAGTGCGTACATTGCCATTTCAACAGGGTCCCCCTGCGTTATATGTAGTGATGATTAGACAATAAAATAATAACAGTTTAATGCTAAAAAAATATTCTTTGCTGTACCGTTGTAGTGGAACTTACATACACCGTTAATGAACTATTGATGGAAGAAGAAGTTTTGGGGACTGAACTGTAGTTGCAAACAGGGAGTTGCTCAGAGAGACAGAGTACCCAGTTGAAGTTCTGGTGAATTTTCTTGAAGAAAATGAGCCTCACCTGGTGCCTGATCAAGCAAATGCTTATGAGCAGATCTTGCAAGCGATACACGCGGAGCAGGGAGGTATGATCTTTCTCGATACACTTGGCGGGACAGGAAAAACATTCCTGATCAACCTTCTGTTGACCAAAGTACGTCATCAGGGGAAAATTGCTCTTGCTGTGGCATCCTCAGGCATTGCTGCAACACTACTAGAAGGAGGACGTACTGCACACTCAACTTTTAAACTGCCTCTCAACCTCGCTCACAATGTGAATCCAGATGCAACACCAAAAAAGGATCGGCAAAGGCAAAACTCTTAGAAAAATGCAGCCTCATAGTCTGGGATGAATGCACTATGTCTCACAAGTTAGCGTTTGAAGCATTGGACAGGACCTTGCAAGACATACGAGAAAATGACCAGCTCATGGGTGGCATTACAATGGTCTTTGCTGGAGACTTTCGCCAGACCCTACCTGTCATTCCTCGAAGCACTCCAGCTGATGAACTGAATGCATGCCTCAAGGCATCATACCTTTGGAGAAGTGTTCAGACATTCACCCTATCCACAAACTTGAGAGTACATATACAAGGAGATCAGGATGCTGGACGGTTTGCAAACCTTCTACTACAGATTGGGAATGGAACTTCCCCTGCTGATTCAGAAGGACAAATAATCATTCCTCAAGGATGTGGAAATGTTGTAAAGTCCTCAACTGAGCTCACCAACATGGTCTACCCAAACATTATCCACCACTACATGGATCACAAGTGGCTGCGTGAATGCACAATTCTGGCATCAAAGAATGAAACAGTGGCTGAAATCAACATGACTCTACTCAGCTTCCAGGCAGTGAGACCTCATTCAGATCTGTTGATACAGTAATCGACCAGGACCAAGCAGTCCAGTACCCTGCAGAATTCCTTAATTCTTTGGATCCCGCTGGAATGCCTCCTCACCACCTCGCTCTCAAGATTGAAACTCCTATAATGCTCTTATGAAATCTTGAACCACCAATCCTCTGCAATGGCACAAGACTGGTGATGAAGAACATGATGCCACATGTACTGGAAGCTACAATACTGACAGGAAAAGCTAAAGGAGAGGACGTTTTTATTCCAAGGATACCTCTCATCACCACTGACCTGCCATTTGAGTTTAAGCGACTTCAGTTCCCGGTTAAAGATGGTTGGCCTAAACTTGGTGATTTCCTTGCTTCTCTCATGGACAGTTCTATGTTGGATGCTCCAGAGTGGGAACTGACAAAAATCTGTACATACTTGCTGCTAATGGCAAAACCCAAAATGTGGTCTACCTTAATGCACTGCAGGGAGACAATGTGGAGCCTCTCGGAGGGTGGCGTCCTACCGTGGCCTAGCGAAAGAGCCACCCGGAGGGCGTCGATTCCTCTAGTTGATCTATAAATGAATAAAATAATTCTTATTGTATCGCGTTTTATGCTAACCAATAAAAGTTTCAACTGTCGAAATTATATTGCCATTAGGAGCTGCGGCTGTGTATGCAAAGGAGACCATTATCGTTGGTCTTGTTATCATCACAGATTATGTTAATTTATTTATAAAAGAAAAGTTTTATTCTTAATTTTTTTTAACGTAATTTGAAAGTTTGTGAAAATTTAGCTCCAAGTTAGTGGTGTGTTTAAAGGGTTAATGTGTGTAATTTATGTGAGTCATTCGTGTATCTTGTGTGAGTCATTAGTGTACCTTGTGTGAGTCATTAGTGTACCTTGTGTGAGTCATTAGTGTATCTTGTGTGAGTCATTAGTGTACCTTGTGTGAGTCATTAGTGTACCTTGCGTGAGTCATTAGTGTACCTTGCGTGAGTCATTAGTGTACCATGCGTGAGTCATTAGTGTACCTTGTGTGAGTCATTAGTGTACCTTGTGTGAGTCATTAGTGTACCTTGTGTGAGTCATTAGTGTACCTTGTGTGAGTCATCAGTGTACCTTGTGTGAGTCATTAGTGTACCTTGTGTGAGTCATTAGTGTACCCTTGTGTGAGTCGTGAGTCAGTGTACCTTGTGAGTCGCCTTGTCCCTTGTGTGAGTCATTAGTGTATCTTGTGTGAGTCATTAGTGTACCCCCTTGTGTGAGTCATTAGTGTACCTTGTGTGAGTCATCAGTGTACCTTGTGTGAGTCATCAGTGTACCTTGTGTGAGTCATTAGTGTACCTTGTGTGAGTCGTTAGTGTACCTTGTGTGAGTTATTAGTGTACCTTGTGTGAGTCGTTAGTGTACCTTGTGTGAGTCATTAGTGTACCTTGTGTGAGTCATTAGTGTACCTTGTGTGAGTCATCAGTGTACCTTGTGTGAGTCATCAGTGTACCTTGTGTGAGTCATCAGTGTACCTTGTGTGAGTCACTCTATACTTAGAACCATTTAGAGGTCACACAAAGGTCAGGGTCAAAATAAAGTTCATTGTACCGCGTGTGTGTGTGTGTGTGTGTGTGTGTGTGTTGGTCAGCTTTAAGAATATGTCGGTTTTCATTGGCTGCCGATGATGGACAGACGACGACAAGAATTGGTTGTCGGCTATTGGCTGCGGCTATTGGTTGTCGGCTATTGGCTGCGGCTATTGGCTGCGGCTATTGGCTGGGCTATTGGCTGTGGCTATTGGTTGTCGGCTATTGGCTATGGCTATTGGCTGGGCTATTGGTCTTTAGGTTGAATTAAACAGAAGAAAAGTTGTTTATTTGTTGTTGTTGTGACGTTTTAGTGACAGACAGACAGACAGACAAACATAGAAACACAGAAACACAGACAGACAGACAGACAGACAGAAAAACAGACAGACAGACAGACAGACACAGTGCATTATCAGCCCCGTATAATAGCAAGCGGAATATAGGAGTTAATATTAGAGCTCAGGTTAATGATATGGTAATTAGGGCGGTAATGGTGAATGTACTAATGGTCAGTGTTTTGTAATGACGGTGGTGGGTGTTGGAGAGAGGCCCGGGTGTTGGAGAGTGGCCCGGGTGTTGGAGAGTGGCCCGGGTGTTGGAGAGTGGCCCGGGTGTTGGAGAGGTGTTGGAGTGGCCCGGGTGTTGGAGAGGGCCCGGGTGTTGGAGTGGCCCGGGTGTTGGAGAGTGGCCCGGGTGTTGGAGAGGCCCTGGAGTGTTGGAGGGTGGCCCTGGTGTTGGAGGGTGGCCCTGGTGTTGGAGGGTGGGCCAGGTGGTGGAGAGTGGCCCAGGTGTTGGAGGGTGGCCGGGTGTTGGAGGTTGGCCTGGAGTGTTGGAGGTTGGCCCGGGTGTTGGAGGTTGGGTGTTGGCCCCCGGTGTTGGAGAGTGGTCGGATGTTGGAGAGTGGCCCAGGTGTTGGAGAGTGGCCCAGGTATTAGAGGGTGGCCCGCATGTTGGAGGGTGGCCAGTGTTGGAGGCATGTATTGGACAGTGGTCCAGGTGTTGGAGAGTGGCTCGGGTGTTGGAGAGTGGCCCAGATGTTGGAGGTTGGTCCGGGTGTTGGAGGGTGACCCAGGTGGTGGAGGAGGAAGACGGAGGAGCAGCCCGGGTGGGGAGGATGGTGGGGAGCAGCCCAGGTGGAGGAGGAAGGGGGAGCAGCCCAGGTGGAGGAGGAAGGTGGAGGTGCAGCCCAGGTGGAGGAGGAAGGTGGAGGTGCAGCCCAGGTGGAGACTGTAATGGGTGACAGGGAGCAGTGACAGATCTCGACCCTTAAGGGATGAGGAAGGTTATTAAGGGAACAAGAATATCCCAGGGTTTTAGGGACTTGGCCCACCCCCCCTCCTCCTTCCCTTTCCTCTCTCCCATCTTCACTCCTTCCCCATCTCCTTCCTTACTCCCTCCTGTCTCCTTACCCATTCCTCTCTCTCTCTCTCTCTCTCTCTCCCCCCACCTCCATCTCCTTCCCTTCTTCCCCCTCCCTCCTTTCTTCCCTCATCCCCTCCCCCTTCATCCCCTTCCACTCTCCCTCCCCTTCTTTCCTTGCCCCTTCCTCTCTACTTCCCCCCTCTCTCCCTTCCTTCTTCTCTTCTCTCCCTTCCCTTCCCGTCCAATTGTCTGTCTACATCTGTATCCCGTCTTACAGGACCTTGACGTCATCTTGTGAGGTGATGTGAGACAGGGAGAGTCGCCTGGGTCGCTAATACCCGATCTACTGTTTATAAATATCCTCCAGACTCGTTATTACAGGCGCCTCACTCTTCAGGTTAGGTTAGGTTAGCGTTTGGTTTAATTAGGTTTGGTTAGGTTAAGTTGGGTTAAATTAGGTTAAGGTAGCGTTAGACTGGTTAGGTTAGGTTTGGTTGAATTAGGTTAGGTTAGTGTTTGATTGGTTAGTTTTGGTTAGGTTAGTGTTTGGTTTAATTAGGTTTGGTTAGTTTAGGTTTGGTTAAATTAGGTTACGTTAGCAGTGGGTTGAATTAGGTTAGGTTAGGGTAGGTAAGGTTAGGGTAGGTAAGGTTAAGTTAGGGCAGACGAGTTTGTGTCCTACCCTTCTTCAATATAGTATTCGGTTCTTTAATTTATCTGTTAAGTATCGAGATAAACAAATCCGTTCATCGGTATAACTTCCGAGACGCTTATTGACTGTGTCCACCTGTTTTTTCTTAGTAAACTTCCAGAGGTTACAGACCTTGCCACTAGAGGCGCTGGTGTACTCGCTCTTAAATAGTATCTCTACGATTTTGTGTTAGACAATATGACACAACGGACGAAGGATTTTGACAACCCTACAGAGACAACAGGAGTCACAGTGTTCATATTGAAATGCACCGGGCGCCTCCGTGAAGAGACTGTGGAGGGAGTACGATATCCGTAACTTGAGGTCCTGAAGCAATTTTATGGATAGTTATATCGGCTAAGTGCTCTATGGAGACTGAAGATCTGCCAAGAGTTGAAAATACTCGTAAAATTGTATCTGCGTGGCCATAAAGAAGGAATTATTGAGGAGCCAAGGTGAAAGTATCGCCCATAAAAGCGGCAGCGGGGTCTGTTGACATTCGGAAATGAAGGCGCGATTCTGAAAGGGTCTGGCGCGGGTTTCTTGTCTTCTTCAACACGGGATGTGAGATCGTATCTGACTCGGTTCACTTGAGGTACGACGTAAAGGTGGATTCTCGAAGGTATGTGCAATGGATATTTTTTTTTCTCTTGTTTGTGGTTGTGAAATCGTATCTAACTGGCTGCAAAAGGTGGATTCTGGAAAGTTCTTTTATATTGGACTTGTCTCTGTAACTGGGGATGTGATATTGTACATTAACTGGCTCACTTAACATACGCCACTCAGATGTATTCTCAAGGATTCTTACGTTAGGTTAGAGAGGACGGATCGCATCCACTTACGCTACAACACAATAAGAGTTTCTTTAAGGTTTTTACGTTAGTTTTTTTTTATCGTAAGTAAAAATGCGAGAATGCAATTAACTGATACCTTAACTTACGATACAGTTATGGATTGTTAATAATTAAAATCTCGTTTAATTACACACGCAATATTGTATCAATCTTGCCCCTTTAACATGCAATACCAAGATGGATTTTCAAGAGATTTCCGCCATATTATTACCTCATAACTGGCACAAATATGGCCCTGAGTGACTGCTGCAAACTTGACGTATTTTTAAACGTAGGAAAAAAATAATAATTTCTATGGGAATATTTCTTAATCTCTAAAGTATGTAGAGAAACCAAACCTTAACCTAACCTTAACCTAACCTAACCTTAACCTAACCTAACCTTAACCTAACCTTAACCTAACCTTAACCCAACCTTAACCTAACCTAACCTAACCTTAACCTAACCTTAACCTAACCTAACCTTAACCTAACCTTAACCTAACCTAACCTAACCTTAACCTAACCTTAACCTAACCTAACCTTAACCTAACCTAACCCTGGTAGCTGAAACACTCAGGGCAGTTAATTGAAACACTTAAGACGATTAAAGTCTCTTAAAACAGTTGGTGTTGTATCGTACTCAAAGGGTACTCCTGGGGATAAAGTGTCTTGACATCGTACTCAAAGAGGATAAAGTGTGTTGACATCGTACTCAAGGGGGTAAAGTGTGTTGACATCGTACTCAAGGGGTACTCCAGGGGGTAAAGTGTGTTGACATCGTACTCAAGGGGTACTCCAGGGGGTAAAGTGTGTTGACATCGTACTCAATGGGTACTCCAGGGGGTAAAGTGTGTTGACATCGCACTCCAGGGGGTTAAGTGTGTTGACATCGTACTCAAGGGGTACTCCAGGGGGTAAAGTGTGTTGACATCGTACTCAAGGGGATAAAGCCAGACTTCTTATAAGCGAAAACCCACCACCGAGTCAGCTGATACAATGTAAACAAAAGTCACTTCCCTCCCCCCCAAAAAAATTATCTGCCTTGGGGTCCTCATACAACAACACACCATACTGGAGCTTATACAAATAATACACAAGTTCGCTTATTGCTTGGTGTGTGTTTTTTTTCCTATACATAAAGACGCTTGTGTGTGTGTGTGTGTGTGTGTGTGTGTGTGTGTTTTGCCGTGCACCACACACCACCGCTCGTATTGTTACAGATGTTATGTGTGGGTTTCAGTGTTTTTGTTGTGAGTTGAACATTAGTTATTGGTCTGTTTCCTCCTTCCTTCCTTCCTTCCTTCCTTCCTTCTTCCCTCCACTTACCTCCTTCTATTCCATCTCTCCCTCTTACTCACCCCCTCTCTCCTCCCACACCACCTCCCCTTCCTCCCTTTCCCTATCTCCCCCGCCTCCCCCCCCCCTCCCGCCTCCTTCCCCCTCCCACACCTCCCTCCCCCCTTCCCACGCCTCCTCACATACACCATGTGACTGTTTTACGCCCTCAAGCACACGGTGTCTCCTTCCCACAAAAACCTGACTCGATATTAAGGTGTGAGAGCTCGTAAGGTCTTGTGTTATCTGAACCCAATATCAGTCTGAGGGTCTGGTCGCGGGAGGATGTGGTGTGTGGTGGTGTGGGTGGTGGTGTGATGTGTGGTGTGATGTGGTGTGTGATGTGTGATAGTTACTCACTCACACACACACACACACACACACACACTCACACACACACACACACTCACTTTCGTTGCCCATTTTGTGTTATGAAGTAAAAATATATTTTCTCCCGGACCAAAATTTTGGATACTGTCCTCTTAAACCACAAGTTTCTACCTGAGAATAGTTACTGAGAACTTGTTTTACAGTTTAGCAGGTGTGTTGTACAGGTGTGTTGTACAGGTGTGTTATACAGGTGTGTTATACCGGTGTTATACAGGTGTGTTGTACAGGTGTGTTATACCGGTGTTATATTGATGTGTTGTACAGGTGTGTTATACCGGTGCGTTGTACATGTGTGTTGAGCAGGTGTATTATACAGGTGTGTTGTACAGGTGTGTTGCATAGGTGTTCTACAGGTGTGTTATACAGGTGTGTTGTACAGGTGTGTTATAAAGGTGTGTTGTACAGGGTCATTGAAAAACAAAAAGAATGCACAGAATAGTTTTTCCAAGGCCCGATAAATATGTTGATGCAGTTTGACTAAGAAATGTCATTTATGTCACTCTTGTCTTGGGAGGGCAGAGCATGTCATTTATGTCACTCTTGTCTTGGGAGGGCAGAGCATGTCATTTATGTCACTCTTGTCTTGGGAGGGCAGAGCATGTCATTTATGTCACTCTTGTCTTGGGAGGGCAGAGCATGTCATTTATGTCACTCTTGTCTTGGGAGGGCAGAGCATGTCATTTATGTCACTCTTGTCTTGGGAGGGCAGAGCATGTCATTTATGTCACTCTTGTCTTGGGAGGGCCAGGCATGTCATTTTATGTCACTCTTGTCTTGGGAGGGCAGAACATGTCATTTCTCTCGTTTCATAAGACTCAGACAACCTCCCTCCCCCCCTCCTCCCCTCCTCCCCCCACTTAAAAATAAATAAATAAATAAATAAATAAATAGTTAAATAAATAAATAAATAAATAAATAAATAGTTAAATATGTATCATAAAATAAAGTTCACATTGAGTCAGATTGGGTTCATATGCAGTGACGATTAGAGCGGTTGGGTGGTTCGTTACGTTGGGTTAAGATTACATTCAGGTTAAGATTACGTTGGGTTTAGATTACGTTAGGTTTAGATTACGTTAGGTTAAGATTACGTTAGGTTTAGATGCGTTAGGTTTAGATTACGTTGAGTTTGGATTCGTTGGTTTAGATTCGTTGGGTTTAGATTACGTTAACGGGTTTAGATTGCGTTGGGTTTAGATTGTGTTAGGTTTGAATTAGTTGGGTTAAGATTAGGTTAGGTTTAGATTACGTTAGGTTAAGATTACGTTAGGTTAAGATTACGTTAGGGTAAGGTTACGTTAGGTTTAGATTACGTTAGGTTAAGATTACGTTAGGTTTAGATTACGTTAGGTTAAGATTACGTTAGGTTAAGATTACGTTAGGGTAAGGTTACGTTAGGTTTAGATTACGTTAGGTTAAGATTACGTTAGGTTTAGATTACGTTAGGTTTAGATTGCGTTAGGTTTAGATTACGTTAGGTTTAGATTACGTTAGGTTTAGATTACGTTAGGTTTAGATTGCGTTAGGTTAAGATTACGTTAGGTTAAGATTACGTTAGGTTAAGATTACGTTAGGGTAAGATTACGTTAGGTTTAGATTACGTTAGGTTTAGATTACGTTAGGTTAAGATTACGTTAGGTTAAGATTACGTTAGGGTAAGATTACGTTAGGTTAAGATTACGTTAGGGTAAGGTTACGTTAGGTTTAGATTACGTTAGTTTAAGATTACGTTCGTTGGGTTTTAGTTATTGATGGGTTTAGATTACGTTGGGTGGTTACGTTAGGGTGGGTTACGTTGGGTTTAGATTACGTTAGGTTAAAGATTGCGATTTAGGTTAAGATTGCGTTAGGTTAAGGTTACGTTGGGTTAGATTACGTTAGGTTAAGGTTACGTTAGGTTAAGATTAGGTTAGGTTAGGTTAGGTTACATTACGTTAGGTTTAGGTTAGGTTAGGTTAGGTTAGGTTACATTACGTTAGGTTTAGGTTAGGTTACGTCAGCGTTAATAGGGTATGAGGAAAGTCTTGAAATGTTGCTGCTGTTGTTGTTGTTTTTCTTTGATGTTTGATCTTTCGAAAATTCAGGAACATTTTTAGAATTTAAATTATATATGTGTGTGAGAGAGAGTGAGAGCCATGCAAATTGACAGTTAGATTGGTGAAAAGAATGATTAATGACTGGGAGAGAGAGAGAGAGAGAGAGAGAGAGAGAGAGAGAGAGAGAGAGAGAGAGAGAGAGAGAGAGAGCGCCTAACTCTCTCAAACCCTCCAACCATTACTGAAAACTCCAAGTATATCTCTGTCAGTGTGAGAGAGTCGGACAAACTGACACTCGTATAACTCAAGTCATAAACCCGTGAGGAGGAGGAGGAGGAGGAGGAGAAACGTTCCAATGTATCGATTTTTACGTGACCTTTGACCTGGAAGATTGGCAGTGGCGCCTTGAGAGTGCCCGGGTCATAAGTCTTAACCGTGTGTACGTCGTTTGTGGATATTTTTAGGTCTTTGGTTGGGATCACCGTAAGATTAGCCACCCTAACGCCTACTTAACCTAACCTAACCTAATGCCTACCTCACCTAATCTAATGCTAACCTGAACTAATCTAATCAAGCCTAACTTAATCTAATGCTAACCGAAGCTAATCTCATCAGGTAGTGTTAGAATGTTTAATAATCAGGTACTAAGCTGAGGTGTCTAATTTTCACGTTAGGTTAGGTTAGGGTTAGCTTAGGTTAGGTTAGGTTCGATTAGGGTTAGCTTAGGTTAGATTGAAGTGCGGCGGTCGTGTGGATACAGCGCTCGCTTCCTGATCCAGGGGTCGGTGGTTCGATCCCCGGGCACTCCTTGTTGACGCAGCTTTAAATGGCTACTGTACCTAAGTTTACAATTTGGGGAAGTGAAGATGGTCGAGTGCAGTACCGGCCATGCTGCCTCCTTGTGTGCTAAAGGCTTAGTATGCAGTGTGCTGTATCCACACTGTCCCTCACGGGCAGTCATGCCTATGGGACCCACTTTTACTTTCCAGGTTAGGTTAGGTTAAATTGGTTTAGGTGAGGTTAGTTCAGGTTAGGGTTGGTTAGGTTAGGTTAGGGTTGGTTAGTTTTGGTTAGGTTAAGTTAGCGTTAGGGTAGTTAAGGTTTCTCAGAATCAATGAAGGTGACGAAGGAAAAATGTTAAAATGTTGTGTTAACGACGTTTGGTGGGGGCCGTGTTGGACCCTTAGTATTGAGCGGCAGTAAACTCTGGGAGGTCTTCCCTGGCTGATGCCGAGTTGGTTTACATTGGCCTGGAATACTTGAGGAATTGAAATATTTTTAAGCAATGAAAACAACCGCTTATGTTTGAAAATATCCACTTATGGATTTGGAATGTCCACTTAACATGGTCGCATTTTTATTATTGTGGGATAGGTCAAGCTCTACCCTGCCGGCCGGCCCCGACACCACCTCACCCCCCTTGCCTCTCTCTGCCCCAACTTGACCTGACCCGTCCAGCCCCGCCAACCACCTCTCCCCTGAACTAAATTATTAAAACTTGCCACACACTCTTCCCATCAGGCGAAGTGAACTAACTCAACCTAGCCCAGCCCAGCCCAGCCCAGCCCAGCCCAGCCCAGCCCAGCCCAGCGTAGCCTAGCCTAGCCTAGCCAAAGACTAGCCTAGCCTAAGCCTAGCTTAGTCTAAGCCTAGCCAAGCCAAGCTTAGCCTAACCTCACAGATTCAGGCATCAGATGTACTGCGCACAACCTCCAAAATAAGTCTCTTCACGGAGGTGATCGATGTGTTTCAATATGATCACTGTGACTCCTGTTGTCTCGGTTGGGTCGTCATAATCCTTCATCCCTTGTGACATATTGTCTCAGATAAAATCGTTTAAGTTCCTTTACGGAGTGTGTGTACTGTGCCCCGGAAGACGTGATTTATACAACGTTTAGAAAAGACAGACATTCGTAAAATATCCACAGACTATACCCGTAATAAAGTCTCTCTCTCTCTCTCTCTCTCTCTCTCTCTCTCTCTCAGATTAGAGTCCTCGGGAAGAACACGTGTCGGGAGGAGCTGTAGCCTACTAATGATCTCACTGTAACTCACGCTTGGCAACTCTACCGTAATATTAGTAATTATAATATTACTTTTATTTTCCTCTTGCTGTCAGATAATGAACCTGGCTAATTAGGTGAGTAAACAAGATGGTTTGTGTGGTGGTGGTGTTTGTGTGGTGGTGTTTGTGTAGTGGGTTGTTTGTGTAGTGGTGGTGTTTGTGTGGTGGTGGTGTTTGTGTGGTGGTGGTGTTTGTGCAGTGGGTTGTTTGTGTGGTGGTGGTGCTTTGTGTGGTGGCATTGTTTGTGTGGTGGGGGATGTTTGTGTGGTGGGGGTGTTTGTGTGGTGGGGGTGTTTGTGTGGTGGGGGTGTTTGTGTGGTGGGGGTGTTTGTGTGGTGGAGTGTTTGTGTGGTGGTAAATGTGTGGTGGTAGTGTTTGTGTGGTGGTATTGTTTGTGTGGTGGGGGTGTTTGTGTGGTGGTAGTGTTTGTGTGGTGGGGGTGTTTGTGTGGTGGGGATGTTTGTGTGGTGGGGGTGTTTGTGTGGTGGAGGTGTTTGTATGATGATGGGATGAGTTGTTTGTGTGATGGAACAACTAAGTGTGATAAAATAACATGATGGGGTAAAGGCAGGTAATTGTGCCTTGATGTATCGTGTAGCCAACTAACCTGGCCTTTGGCTCTGGTAAACAAGAGATAGATTCTTAATGGCAACTCAGCACAACTCAGTCCTTCATATTTACCACTGAAAATTAATGTTGCTTAAATACACGACAAACAATGTTAAATGCATAAGTTACAAACACAAATATGGAAGAAATTGTGGGTCATGGGTTCAATCACAGCCTCTTACTTTATCACAACAGTTCAGGAGTGAGGGTTTGGAATTACACGTGTGCAGGTTACATAATGAACGGATAAATTAAACCAAGTGAATAAAGAATAAACATAATCCTTAATAAACAACTAATATTTGCACAGTAAATACACCATAAAACAACACCTCTATTGATAGCACTTTACACACAATAAATAATAATAGAGCAGCACTGAATATACAATACGCAACTAAACCCGATTTAAGAAGGTATCTACCACTGACAAGCTGCGACGTCCTCACACTTCCAATGCCAGCCAGTGACTGACAAAAACCCTATATCCCGGGGGACTAAAAACCTAACAGCACTAATATAAAACAACTCCCACATTAAGGTGCAAATATAGTGAAACATACATACATACATACATACATACATACATACATACATACATACATACATACATACATACATACATACATACATACATACAGGACAATTTTTAGGTATAACAATCATTAAAATTAGTCGTAAGAGCTGCCAGGTATAATACTTCCTAATGTGAGCTAATGGTAACCTGCCATAATGGGATCCAGTCCCCATGAGTCAGTCTGGCTAGTTTGGGGCTTAATCTGACCCATGTGGACTGGGGTCTGTTAGGACTGGGGTTATTGACCCTAAGTGCATATTGAATGCCTTCCCTCAGCACTATAGCGAGACCTAACAAACCTCTATATCCCCTGTGTGTGTGTGTGTAATAATAATAATAATAATAATTAACGGTTTATTGAAAGAGCTTGGCAGCCAGAAGGCTGAAAATATACAGTTACATATTTGGGGAATGGGTTACGAATTACAAATAATATACAAGTGACATAAGTGACACAAATAAGACATATAATAACTTAGATGGGGATCAGCTCAAACTACAGTTCATTTCAACATAGTGACAGTGTAAGGAGCAGTGTTTACCGGGAGTGAATACACTGATTTATTACATGTTATTGATAATTTTTACAATGGTTGGGACTGGGCTGTTCTTATAGCGATCAGTTCGTGCACGTATGGGCTGGATGCGGTTGTGGTGTCGAACAGCAATTCTCGGGCGAGGGATCTCAGGTGGTAGTAGGAGCCGGTGTCGAGGATGGTGCAGAAGCTTCTCACCAAATTTGCAGATGAGGTCATGGTGATGGTCAGTGAGAGTCGAAAGGGTCAGTGTGTTGAGCGCTTCTTGATTTGTGGAGTAGGAAGTCGAGAGAATAATCTTGCATGCCCTCTTTTGCACTTTTTCTTGGTGTTTACGTTGTGTGGCATTTAGGGAGGAAGACCAGGTGGGGGAGGCTTAGGTGTGTGTGTGTGTGTGTGTGTGTTTATATTGTATCAAACCCGACACTTTACGTTAACACACACACATACACACTCCTCACCTGATCCGAGCCCTAACCTAACCTAACCAAAACTACACAAACTATGAGTAAAACAAGCAGTATCCAGGCATTATCTGGAGGCATTAGGTGAGTCTCCCCCTCAGACGTAAATAACCCAACACTCCCCGGGTCTCCGACACAAGCAGTGAACACCAAATCAATTAATTACCCCCCCCCCCCCTCGTGACCCAATTAGGGGGAGGATGTGTGTGTGTGTGGTGGGGGGTGGCTGGGACTGCTTGTGGTGTGTGATTGTTTTGATGTGTAGATGTTTTTGTTGTATTTTGCGAGTGTGTGTGTGTGCGTGCGTGCGCGCGCGACCTACCGGTGGTGTAATGGTCAGCATGCTCGCTTCACAAACGAGTGGACCCGGGTTCGATCCCCAGGCAGGGTGAAACTATGGGCAAGTTTCTTTACGCCATTTGCCTCTGTCTACCCAGCAGTAATTGGGAACCTGGATGTTAATCGATTTGCTGATCGTGTTCCGGGGTAATGGTTAGCCAGTGCAGTTGGCGAGTTGTCCGGTCTTCTCGGACTATTCCTTGACACTGGGTCATGCAGCTCGTTAACTTAGGGTGTGGTTGTTGTGTTGGCGACAGCTTCTACACCTTAAACACTGGGTCATGCAGCTCGTTAACTCAGGGTGTGGTTGTTGTGTTGGCGACAGCTTCTACACTTTAAACAAATTCACACCTAGGTGGCCCTTGGGCAGGCCATCCTCGTACACGAGAGGCAACCATTACTGTGTGTGTGTGTGTGTGTGTGTGTGTGTGTGTGTGTGTGTGTGTGTGTGTGTGTGTGGCAGAGAAGACGTCACATCGAGTACCCATAATTGTCAATTTCCTCAGCCACAGGTAAACTCATTAGCCCACGATTAGAAAGCTTTGTCGACCCCCACTGCCGTTCACCTGTCCTGATGAAGGCCTGTACCTCACTCATTACTGACTTCCGGTTTTGAGTTGGAGGGAGTGTAGGGTTACCGTCTGTCTGTCTGTCTGTCTCTCACTACGTTTATCTGTGTCTGTATGTCATTACTTTTGTTTGTCTGTGTGTGGCTGTCACTACGTCTGTCTGTCTCTCTGTCGTTACATCTGTCAGGTGTTTCCTGGATGGGGAGTTTTCATGGGACAGTTTTAGACCGGATTTAATATCGGGTTTTTTTTTCTACAGCCCCTAATGGTAAATAGACTTAAGGGCCTGGACCTATCTTGAGGGTAAGTGCTTATGGGAGTGTTGGTTTGTGCGTTTCATAGTGTTGCTTCAGGTGTGGTGGTTGGTATGCTGACAGGATATTTGATTATGTATAAGAGGTGTGTGTGTGTGTGTGTGTGTGTGTGTGTGTGTGTGTGTGTGTGCGTGTGTGTGATACCTATAATACTGTCCTTCACAATCATTATATAAAGCACAATTATCATACTCTTTACATATTATCATTACCAAGTACTATAGTGTCAATAGTCCAGCCAAACATTATTACTGATAATTAATTAACTTGAACTCAGGTAATTGGGAATGTGTTTGAAGTTATTGATATTGAAGTTTATTAATGAGGAAAAATATAATTATGAACTTAATTAACTTTTTAGGAAATTATTTAATGATTCGGAATTATATTTTGATGGACAGGATTATAGAGTAGATGGTATATAATTATTGAAGGGATTATTGGAGGTTAACATAGTGTTTTGTTAAGCCATCTGGACTCTTGTAATGTGTGTGTGTGTGTGTATCCGCACCCAGTAAGGTTATCCTTATGTGGTCGAACACAATCAAAATCACAGATCAAAACAAAACAAACTATACAGCCTCTTTATGGTCGCTGCATGGAATGTCAGGACCCTTCTGGATACTGGCACAAATCAGTGTCCTGAATGAAGAACTGACCTTGTGGCAAAAGAGTTGGCTAGGTATAACATCGACATAGCAGCCATTAGCGAGTCCCGGCTCCCAGATGAGGGCCAACCTACAGAACGGGGGTCTGGCTACACCTTCTTCTGGAAGGGTAAGCCTGCTGTGGAGAGAAACCGCATTTATGGAGTTGGCTTTGCCATCAGCCAACGCATCCTACACAGGCTAACTGAAATGCCTATTGGGATCAACGAGCGCCTCATGACGCTTCGAGTCCTACTGAATCACTCACGTCATGCCCCAACACTGGATGCAGAGGATGACATCAAGGAGGCCTTTTATGCCGACCTCGACAGAGTGCTAACCTCTCTCCCCTGAGAAGACAAGGTTGTGCTCCTTGGCGATTTCAATGCCAGAGTTGGCAGAGATGCTGACATTTGGCAGGGAACCATAGGGAGAAATGGACTAGGCAAGTGTAATCCCAATGGCTTACTCCTCCTCAGCAAGTGTGCTGCACACAACCACACTATCACCAATACCTTGTTTAGGCAGGCCACAAGTTCACTGGTTCGTGGCAACTCCCACGATCCAAACACTGGCATCTCATTGACTACATCACTGTCAGAGAAAGAGATCGCCGAGATGTCCTCATCACCCGTGCCATGCATGGCTCTGACCACTGTGACACTGATCATCGGCTCGTGAGAGCCAAGCTGTCACTTAACGTCGCCCCAAAGCGGCGAGGGCAACAAGCCTCCAGAAGAGGTTTTAACACTAAGAGTCTGGAGGATCCAGCGGTAGCACAGGATTTCAGAGAGCAGCTCGAACATGGGCTGATAAATAACCCAACAACAAACAAAGCAATTCCCAGACAGAATCTTCCTTAGACAAAATTCTCTTAGGATTAAAACCTAACCTAAGGGGAGTTTTGACCAGGGGGGTTTTGTCCTGCCACCATCTTTGGTTCCTCGAAACGTATTTCATGTATCCCCTGGGGTCTCATGTACCCCTTGGTGAGGCTCCATGTATCCCCTGGGGTCTCATGTTGCCCCTGGTGAGGCTCCATGTATCCCCTGGGGTCTCATGTACCCCCTGGTGAGGCTCCATGTATCCCCTGGGGTCTCATGTACCCCTTCATGAAGCTCCATGTATCCCCAGTCCACACCCCCTGTGAGGCTCCATGTATCTCTGGGGTCCTGTTGCACTTTGGTGACGCTCCATGTGGTCCCCCGGGTCCTAAGTGCACTGACGCCCATGTATCCTTGGGGTCTCATGTACTCTGGTGAGGCCCATGCATCCCCAACTTATGCACACCTTTGGTGACGCCCACAGAACTCTGGGGTCCGTACCCCCCTGGTGAGGTTCCATGTATCCTGGGTCTCATGTACCCCCAGAGGTTCATGTATCCCTGGGGTCTCATGTACCCTCTGATGACGCTCCATGTATCCTCAGTCTTGCACCCCTGGTGAGGGCCCCATGTATCCCCATTCCATGTAACTCTGACAATGCTCCGTCTCTCTACGGGAGAAACATATATTACTTTTGTTCACCTTTAACCAGAAAAATCGATGGTAATAGGACAGTTTTATCTGGTAGTTATTTATCGTGTCGAGGGTGTCAGTGGGAGGTGTCAGGGGGAGGTATCAGGGGGCAGTGTCAGTGTGTATGGGGAACCTATAAGGGGATGTGACGTATCGGGGTCATCTCTGTGGTGTTTGCTGTTTTTTTCTCTCGTGTAGTTTTTTTTAAGGAATGTTTTTAATCGTGTGTTGGAGGAGTAGCGGTGGTGGTAGTGGTAGAAGTGCAGGTGGTGGTGGCAGTAGTGGTAGTAGAAGTGCAGGTGGTGGTGGTGGCGATAGTAGTACTAATTAGAGCAATGATAGAAGAAGTAATGTTAGTAGTGGTAGAGTAGTAATGGTAGTAGTAAAAATAGTAGTAGTAATGGAAGAAGCTATCAGCGTCAATTTCATTCCCAAATTAGTGAAACACCCTCACTTAACCCCAGCAGAAAGATCACTCCTTGCACTACCACCGAGACTGGGAGGAATGGGATTGACCAATCCAGAGGAGATTGCTGCCACCGAACATCAAAACTCAGCTAAGCTCACGGCAGCCCTCACGGACCACATAATAGCTCAGAATGCAACAGGTGAGGTGGATACCAGTGAAGTAAACAAGATTCGAAGGTCCATTACGACAGCACGGCCAAAGTGATAAGTTGCAGCAACTGATGCTGCAAGTACCAGAGAATTTGCAGAAAAAAAAGTAGCTATAGCGCAGGAGGTGGGCGCCTCAAACTGGTTAACTACGTTACCGATAAGGGCAAATGGTTTCAGTCTCAATAAACAAGAATTTACAGATGCCATTGCTCTAAGGTAGGGTAGGCCAGTAGAAGGTTTGCCCTCTCAATGCATGTGTGGCTCTTCCTATGACGTCGATCACGCCATGGTATGCAAGAAAGGGGGCTTCATATGCATGAGGCATGACGAAGTAAGGGATCTCACAGCAAATATTTTGAAGGAAATCTGCCGTGATGTCAGGGTAGAACCGACCCTCCTTCCATTGGACGGTGAGAATTTCCAAATATAGGACTTCAAACACAGAATCCAACGAAGCCCATGTTGAGTCAGTTTCGAGGATTTTGGACGCGGGGACAGCGAGCCTTCTTCGACATCAGGATTTTTGATCCCATGGCTGCATGTCACCGTAACTTAGCTCTCGATGCTGCACACAGGAGGAACGAGAACGACAAGATAAGGGCATACGGAGAGAGAATTCAGAACGTTGATCAAGGCAGCTTCACTCCTCTGGTGGGATGGGACCAAGTGCAAAATGCTTTTACGCCAGACTCGCGGAGGTGCTTTCCGAACAGAAGCAGCAGCCCAGAAGTTATGTTACAGCCTGGATGAGATGTCGACTGTCCTTCTCTCTCCTTAGGTCTGCTTTGCTCTGCCTCAGGGGAACGAGAGCATCGGCCCCAAAGTCGATAACAGTTGCAAATATTGACTATGAGGCAACAGTCACTGAATACCTCATAGATCTGTGGCTCAACTAACTCAACACAGCTAGGATAGCTACTTATGTATTATGAAATTTTAATTTTAAGGTAATAAAATGGCGGCGAAGGTGTGGCTGTTGGGGGAGGCTGGAGGCTACATTAAAAAAAAAGTAGTAGTAGTATTAGTAGTAAGAGTAGTGGTAGTAGTAGTAGTAGTAGTAGTAGTAGTAGTAGTGATAGTGATATTTCCCTCCATTAAAACCCGCGCCATTTATTGTCTCTGCTGTACAACACTTTGGTCCATGACTGGCAGCGTTAATATCTGCCCCATCATTCCTAACGCAACCTATAACGATGATCGCGACCTGGCGGACGTACGACGACCTCTTGAACTCACTCTAAATGCGCACTCCTTGATATCAATGGTTATGAGAGCCCTTACCCGTACCAGCTCAGGGTCGCGGGTAACGAGTGGTAATCTGACGACAAACAGAGGCTACTAATGGAATATATCTGGGTAGCTGCTTGGGGAGGGGGGGGTTTGGTAAGGAAGTCAGTGGGGGTGTTTTCACTTCTTCTGCTTCTTCATCGTGTCAAAACAACCTAACCTAATACCCAGCCATGTTTTTGTGTGAGGGAGGGAGGTAGGGAGGTAAGAGGTGTGAGGGATGGAGGTAAGTGGTATGAGGGAGTGAGGTAAGGTGAGGTAAGAGGTGAGGATGGAGGTAAGTGGTATGAGGGAGTGAGGTAAGGTGAGGTAAGAGGTGTGAGGGATGAACCAGGTAGTGTCTCCAGGGCCAGATGTAATTATAACCATTAGTTGGCTGGAGGCTCACCTGGTCTTCACTGTTGTGGTGGTGATGGTGTCTGGCTGCTGTGGTGGTGATGCTGTCTGGCTGTTGTGGTGGTGATGCTGTCTGGCTGTTGTGGTGGTGATGCTGTCTCATTTTATTGCCATTTGTTGGGGACTTTTCTCATTGTATTTCCGTTTGTTGGGGGAATTTCACAATATAATGCTATGTGTTGGGGAATTTTCGCGATTTAACTCAATGTGTAAGATACATTTTAACAATTTATATCAATGAGAGTTAATTTGGGTGATTTTAACCTCGTATAATGTGGTAACTTTCACGCAAGGAAATTATCACGACTTGGCGTTGTATTTTTTCGCGATCTGTTAAAAATTTGCTGGAAATATTCGCGACTTTTTTGGCGGCAGCGGCTATCTTTACATCGTAATTTCCCCCTACCGTTAATGACACAATTACACCTCGTTATCGTCGGCTCAGGTGATTACAGGTGAACTATCTGGGTAAGAGACGAGGAGAGAGAGAGAGAGAGAGAGAGAGAGAGAGATGTCCGTTATAATTAAATTTACGATTTCACTTTCGTTAGACGTTATGGTTCAGATGGGCCCAGTCCTACTAGGCCCCAACCTAACTATGTGGTTTTATAAATATGATGAGAGAATAACAACATAAATATTAATAGACAAAGTTGAGGGTAGGAGACCAGGGAAGGCGGAGACTGGGATGGACGAAGGAAATTAAAACCTGGGCCCCAGAGAGACACAAACCTTAGAGGAGTGAAAAAGAACAGCCCGAGAACGTTTAGTGGGAGGACTGTGGTCGACAACCCTCAGATATGAAGACTGTGGTCGACAACCCTCAGATATGAAGACTACTGTGAGAGACCAACCTAACCTAACCAGTATTATTAAGATTTGGACTATACGTACTAAGACCTAATCTTAATGGTGGTTAGATTAGGTTAGAGCCCACTGAGCGACTCATCTGGGCTTATTCAGTCAGTCGCACGTCCTAGCCTCACTTACAACACACACACACACACACACACACACCACGGTAACATTTGGTGATCTGAGGCTGGCAATGACCTTTGACCTCACTTGACCTTGACCAAATGGTGGCAGGAGAACCACTGACCTACTGTGATTGGTTACTTGGCAGGAGCACCTACTGCATGATTGGTTACTTGGCAGGAGCACCCACTGTGATTGGTTACTTGGCAGGAACACCCACTGCATGAGTTATTGCAGGAGCACCCACTGTGATTGGTCGAGTCATAAAGAGCTTCATATATTACCTAATAACCAAGTTCCTCCAGGAAGTAACAACACAACGTAAAGTAACACTAGTTTAGTTTAGCGTTAAGGTGGTTAATATTCAGGTGAAATAAGGTGGGTGGCTAATCCTCTTGTAACTCGTATATATAATGAAAGCTAAGTAAGCTTAATGGATTTAATGCAAATAGTGAAAGTTTGGTTGTTATCGTGACTATCAACACGGTGACAGGTGTAAGAAATGGACGAGAGTTTAATTTGAATAATTTAATATGATATTTTACCTCCTATATTATTGCTTTTATTATTATTATTATTATTAGTGTTATTAGTGTTATTATTATTATTATTATTATTATTATATATTATTATTATTATTGGCATTATTGTTATTGTTAGTAGTAGTAGTAGTAGTAGTAGTAGCCCAGAATGCAACAGGGAAGTGGACACCAGCGAAGTTAATAAGATCCGTAGGTCCATTACAACAGATCGGCAGCACTGCCAAATGACATGTTGCAGCAACTATTGCTGCAGGTTCCAGA
>NW_024723787.1:0-8746 GCF_018991925.1 Homarus americanus
AGCCTTTTATCATGTCACATAAAGATATACATAAATAGCAACAGCCTTTTATCATGTCATATAAAGATATACATAAATAGCAGCAGCCTTTTATCATGTCATATAAAGATATACATAAATAGCAAAAGCCTTTTATCATGTCACATAAAGATATACATAAATAGCAACAGCCTTTTATCATGTCATATAAAGATATACATAAATAGCAGCAGCCTTTTATCATGTCATATAAAGATATACATAAATAGCAACAGCCTTTTATCATGTCACATAAAGATATACATAAATAGCAACAGCCTTTTATCATGTCATATAAAGATATACATAAATAGCAACAGCCTTTTATCATGTCACATAAAGATATACATAAATGGCAACAGCCTTTTATCATGTCATATAAAGATATACATAAATGGCAACAGCCTTTTATCATGTCATATAAAGATATACATAAATGGCAACAGCCTTTTATCATGTCATATAAAGATATACATAAATAGCAACAGCCTTTTATCATGTCATATAAAGATATACATAAATAGCAGCAGCCTTTTATCATGTCATATAAAGATATACATAAATAGCAGCAGCCTTTTATCATGTCATATAAAGATATACATAAATAGCAGCAGCCTTTTATCATGTCATATAAAGATATACATAAATAGCAGCAGCCTTTTATCATGTCATATAAAGATATACATAAATAGCAGCAGCCTTTTATCATGTCATATAAAGATATACATAAATAGCAACAGCCTTTTTACTAGCATTCAGCTATTGACAACACCCATTAGTCGTTCTCTATACGAGTATTTTCACTAGTGTAAGGAAGATGACACTTATTACTTAAAGGTATTACTGTGCTTGGGATATTATTAGTCTTTAAGCACGGGCTCTACTCTCAGTCGGTCCAATACACAAGGTAATAATACCAAAGCTAATATTATATAACGTTAAATTAGCTATAAACTCGAGCACTGATAACTTGATGGTGTATGACCGCCTACAGGAACTTTACCCAACGTTACAACCTCTTCTCTTCCTCATGTCCGTCAGCCAAACGTTCCTACACATCCTCTCTCACGATGTTTACCTTCATGTAATACTTGTTTACTGCTCACTCACTCATCCATCATCCTTTACTCCCTTATGTCCGTGTGTCTCTTCTCTCACTGCAACGCCCCCGACACTTTCCTCATACTTACAACCTTAATCTATCACCACACAAGGCGCCATCATCATCATCAGGTCTGAGGGTCGGTGCCCACGGTCAACCTCTCCTATAGTTTGGTGTGTTGTCCTGACCAATCGTCTCGGATTGTGTATATCCCTGGTGACTCATCGTTTGCTTTCAGCCCCCCCCCCCCGGCTCTCCTACCTTTAATTGTACCCATTATTATCTCTACCATTATCATCTAATTTTATATCTAAGGGAATTATTTGTTCTTATACATATTTTTCGTGTATTTCCTTGTGTTGCTTTTCAAAATATTTCATTAAGTTCCTGTTGCCGGCCATAATTTATATTCTTGGAAGTTATTTACGACTTGGAAACAACATTTGCTTCCGACTGTACAGCATTAACTTATCTGTTGAGCAGTTTGTGTCGTGTTATAATAAGAGGGGTGACGCCCCCTAACACAACACCTTTATGGGACCCACTGTCACCTTTCACTTTATTATCTACGGACTAAAACAACATTAAATCTTATTTTACCGTTAAGTTTTTTTCTTCATTGATATTAACAAGTTTACGTCTTAATTCTAATTCCAAGTTATTACTATGTAATGTTGAAGGCCTTGTCTAACGCCCTGTCAAACTATATTATTATTATATACTGTATATATCTCCTTAATTCTTCTGGTGATGGTCATAACTAACACAGCTGTACACAGTGAGTCTCAGTAACTTACAACTTATCTTCACAATCTTCTCACACAACTTTACGTCTTCCTGCTTCCTTTGACTCACGTTTCTCCTCTTCCCTAACTTTTCCAAAAATATTATTTTACTCAAAAAAAAAAATGTTTCTTCAGTTATAAATTTTGACTACTCACCTTAGTTATTGTTAAAGTCATCTCCTACCGTTCCCTCACGCCCAACTACACGTAATAATTCCAAAAACATTTTTCTAACTACTACATACAGTACAGTCCTCACACCCCAGTACAGTCCTCACACCCCAGTACAGTCCTCACACCCCAGTACAGTTCTCACACCCCAGTACAGTCCTCACACCCCAGTACAGTCCTCACACCCCAGTACAGTCCTCTCACACCCCAGGCATAGTCCCTCATGTTCCCCAGTACAGTTCTCACACCCCAGCACAAGCCTCAAACCCCAGTACAGTCCCCACACCCCCAAAGTACAGTCCTTACACCCCAGTACAGTCCTCTCACACCCCAGCACAGTTCTCACACCCCAGCATGAACTCACACGGCCAGTCCTCACACCCCAGTACAGTCCTCACACCTCAGTACAGTCCTCACACCCCAGTACAGTACCTCAACTACTCCCACACATCAGTCCGCCTCATTGTACAGCTTCCTAGAACTCAACATAAAAGGTTAAATAATTGTCAATATAACGCCTGGGTGTCAGACTCCACTGTACTGTTGTGTGTCTTCCCCCAGGTGCTCCTACATGGTCTCTGGTGTAAGGTAGTGTTCCTATCATGTAGGTACTACTTCACCACCCCACTACTGTACCTCACTTACGTCTGATCATTGTTATAGCTAGCTCTCTCATAAGAAAAGTCAATATTGTCCTGAGCCCATGACCGACCCACAACAGTTAGTTCCTCACCCACCACGTACCCACACTACACTGAGTTCAGTTTCTCAGAGGAACCCTACTGGCAGTTCAGAGGGCCAGCCTAATACCCAATCGCCTTAACACTGGAATTGGTTGGGTACTTAACGACCAGCTTGTTATGTACTGTAAACACACACACATGGTCACTAGATATTGTGGGAACATGGGCATGCGTGTGGTTATATGTGGGCGACCATGGGCGTAGTGGGCGGCTATGGGCGTAGGCGGTTATATATGGGTGGTCATGGATGTAGTGGACGTGTGGGAGGGGGGACTATGAGCTTGGGCGGATATATATGGGTGCTCATGGGCGTAAGGGTAGCGATGGGCGTGGGCGGTTATATGTGAGCGGCCATGGGCGTGTGGGTGGCCAATATTACGAACACAACAGTAAGTGAGTCAACACACACCTGAGCACACGAGTCAACACACACCTGAGCACACGAGTCAACACACACCTGAGCACGAGTCAATATACACCTGAGCACATGCGTCAACACACACCTGAGCACGAGTCAATATCACGATAGGCTACCGAGCACACGCGTTCAACACACACCTGAGCACATGAGTCAATATACACCTGAGCAGCCACGTGTCAACACACACCTGAGCACGAATCAAGTCAATATACACCTGAGCACACGCGTCAACACACACCTGAGCACGAGTCAATATACACCTGAGCACACGCGTCAACACACACCTGAGCACGAGTCAATATACACCTGAGCACACGAGTCAACACACACCTGAGCACGAGTCAATATACACCTGAGCACACGAGTCAACACACACCTGAGCACGAGTCAACACACACCTGAGCACACGCGTCAACACACACCTGAGCACACGAGTCAACATACACCTGAGCACACAGCGCAAGCCAACACACACCTGAAAGCAACACACACCTGAGCACACGCGTCAACACACACCTGAGCACGAGTCAATATACACCTGAGCACACGCGTCAACACACACCTGAGCACGAGTCAATATACACCTGAGCACACGAGTCAACACACACCTGAGCACGAGTCAATATACACCTGAGCACACGAGTCAACACACACCTGAGCACGAGTCAACACACACCTGAGCACACGCGTCAACACACAGGTTAATAAACGAGAACAACAGCGACATTATAATTTCCTGTTAGAAGGAAATAGACTGAATACTGAGTGGGGCGAGGCTGGTCACGTCTCGCTATTACTGTACACAATGTTATATTTACTTTTCTTTTTTAACGTGGATGTATGAGAGATATTTGTAGCTTCTAGTGGAGGAACGTCTATATACACTGTTATGTTTTGTTGTATTTTGTTTTCATTATTCAAAAACTAAGGCGGATTTGCTTAGAAATACAGCCGCGTGTTGTTGTTGTTGTAGGTTATAACACTACCATTAAACATCCAGCTACAATCACATTTAGGTAAACTATATATATATATATATATATATATATATATATATATATATATATATATATATATATATATATATATATATATATATATATATATATATATATATATATATATATATATATATATATATATATATATATATATATATATATGTGTGTGTGTGTGATTTTTTTTCTTGTTTCGTTTTTGAAGGATTAGCCCGCAGAAAATATAATAATAATAATAATAATAATAATAATAATAATAATAATAATAAATCAAAATAAATAAATAATCAGAAAAATATTAAATAAAAATGTAACAATATAATATATAATAAAAGACCATAAAAAAAAAGATCAGTAGTTAGAAATGATATATGTATATTGTGTTGTCAAAGTAAGAAAAACAATTGAGACCCAGCAATTGTGTGTAAATGAGGCAGAAAATCCAATCAGCAACCTGGGACTTGGTCACTATTTTCGTGATGCCATATGGCAGCGTCTACCATTAGACAACACATTATGCTTCCAATATCTTCCCAGGCGGTAGTACCTCCCTGTTTGGTAGCTGCTTACTACCTACTACCTGTTGGAAAGAAATTGTATTGAATTGTGAAATAGAGGTTAAGGTCATTGTAACTAAGATACTGATTACTGATCCTACCTCCAGAAATCTGTCCATTTAATTCCACAGATAATTGGGAGGCAGGAGTAAAGGATCCTGGAGGCGTTGTTAGAGAGAGAAATGACGCTCTTAGCTGAGACCAAGAGGGGAAAAAAAGAACAGCAAAAATTACATTCTTGCTCATACACTCTTAGAGGGTGGCCAGGACGGGACCGCTAAATCTCACGTAAAGACAAATGTGTGAATACAAACTACAGTGTAGATGTGTCCTTGTTGGGCTGATGATTCACAGTTGGATTCATTATTATGTTCATTATTCACCTGGAAGATTTATTTTTGATTATGTCTGAGTGAGTGTGGATTTGTAAGACCAATTTCGTAAAGACAAGTCAGATGTTACTCCGGTGCATTAGTATTGATGTTTAGTGTGAAGTTTAAAGACACTAATTAATTGGAGGTTATGTAAAAAATTGCATATACGGGAAAATATGATTTTTGTTTATTATCCACAGGAGGGAAGTGATCATCTCTGTTCGTTATCAATTACGAGATTACTTCTACTCTCCTGCAGCAGTAAGTAAGGTGTTTAAGAGAGAAGGTGAAGAGAAAATTAAGGAAAATTACTACACGTTGTGTCAGTTTTTGTAATACAGCACATCTTACTTCTCTTGTTGCTGGGGGGGGGGGGACTTTGATCGTTAACTTGAATCTGTTAAAATTAACTGAATCTCATCTTAGTTAATTTGTCATTAATTCTAGCATCGCTTATAATGTGTCAGCCACCATGCACTACACTGAAAATATGTATCTTACGTAAGAGGAGGTAAGTTAGATGAAATATAATATAATCAGGTAGCGCTTGGCTGTGATGAGTTGGGTGAGTGATGACAAGGATGGTGGTGGTGGTGACGGGGAGCGGCCCTTAAGGTGGTGAAAAGTAAGACTACCATCTGGGAGTTAGTTCCTGCCTGAGAGCCGCGGGTGGGAGATAGATTTGATTTTGCCGCTTACAGCCACTACTTTATTGTGCACCCCCACACCCATCCTGTGAGCGGTAGCGCAAAAGGGTTACAGAGTAGAGTTCATAACGGGTCATAATAATTAACCCCGGGGTCAGGATATTATGGCATTGAATGGTACACAGTATTTCAATTACATTATTTGTTTAGTTCTATACATAAAGAGTAACTTATTCACAACTGCGTGAGTACAGGCGTGTGAGGCAGTATGTCTGGCCTCACACTTTGTTATTGATGCTTGTGTGAGAAGTATTTAAGCTCATTGTGTATTTGGATCCATAGATACTAAGTGAAAAAAGTGGATACAATCTTAATATGTCGGCTATCTTGCCATTAGAGATGAAGTGTTGTGTCATTTCACACACAGTGTGCTTGGACCTGTACCTAAAAGGTTCAATCTTCACACAGTCAAGGACGTAGTGTTCGAGTGTGTGGCCATATGTCTGGCCACACACTTTACATTTAGTCTTGTTTACATCTGCCTGAGGAACATACTGCCAAAGGTACTTATATCCTAACCTTAATCTAGCGGTTACAACATCTTGTAATCTAGTGATCATGTTACTTGCTCCATATGCAGTACATGTTTCACTTGATACATCTCATCATGGTAAACTATGGATCGACTAGTGCCTGTTTGCACTAGTCTACTTGCGTCAAATTCACCAATAAGTTCTTCCTAATTACAGTTTAAGGGTTCTTTTTGACAGACCCAAATTGTAATCAACAGCGTCTTTGTTAGACGCGAGTTTGACGAGGGCGTCAACTCGGTCATGTTTTATGAGGCCTATGTGAGAGGGGATCCACAACAGTTGTGGGAAAGGCACGGGGGTGTGGGAGAGGCACGGGGGTGTGGGAGAGGCACGGGGGTGTGGGAGAGGCACGGGGGTGTGGGAGAGTGGGAGAGGCACGGGGATGGGAGAGGCACTGGGGTGTGGGAGAGAGGCACGGGCGTGGGAGAGGCACGGGTGTGGGAGGAGGCACGGGGGATGTGGGAGAGGCACGGGGCGTGGGAGAGGCGTGGAGAGGCGTGGGGGTGGGAGGAGGCAAGGGGGTGTGGGAGAGGTGCGGGGGGTGGGAGAGAGGCGCGGGGGATGTGGGAGAGGCACGGGGGTGTGGGGGGAGGCACGGGGGTGTGGGAGAGGCACGGGGCATGTGGGAGAGGGCACGGGGGTGGGAGAGGGTGCGGGGGTGTGGGAGAGGGCAAGTGGAGGCGTGGGAGAGGCGCGGGGGGTGTGGGAGAGGCACGGGGGTGTGGGAGGCAAGGGAGAGGTGCGGGGGTGCGGGAGGAGGCACGGGGGTGTGGGAGAGGCACGGGGTGTGGGAGAGGCACGGGGGTGTGGGAGAGGCACGGGTGTGGGAGAGGCACGGGGGTGTGGGAGAGGCACGGGGTGTGTGGGAGAGGCACGGGGCGTGGGAGAGGCACGGGGTGTGGGAGAGGCACGGGGGTGGGAGAGGCAAGTGGGGGGGCGTGGGAGAGGCGCGGGGGTGGAGAGGCACGGGGTGGGAGGAGGCACGGGGTGGGAGAGGCACGGGGTGGGAGAGGCACGGGGGTGTGGGAGGAGGCACGGGGTGTGGGAGAGGCACGGGCGTGGGAGAGGCAAGGTGGGAGCAAGGCGCGGGGCGTGGGAAAGGCGCGGGCGGGAAAGGCGGCACAGGAGAGCGTAAAGGACGCCTGTATCTGCCGTTATTGTACGGTAAAACAGCTCCCGTGTTGTTACAGCCAACATCACTACCACTGTCTCTCACCAACACAGGGAAGTAATACTGTGATGTATCCGACACTTACACATCTGAAGACAACCAACAATGGACAAGGGCATCTGGCGCTCAGTCTATCCAGTACTAAAGTATCGTCCTCACAATAAATCAGGGAGACTCGTTAATATATCCACCACATAGTGAAGTTGGTGGACCTCCACACACTCCCCCAGATTGAAACTCACCTCCCCACCCCAAGACATATTGCTTTTATCCTGCCGCGTTGTCTAACCTTATTTGGGATATAAGAACCCATGGATGTGTCACCTCAAAGACCATTCACTTTCCTCACTAATGTCTTCCTTATCCCACATTATTAAACGATGTATTTCTTTTAAACAAGCTCCGGTATATGCTTAGGGAGACAGTCTACTAACCACTTGTGTACGGGCTCCCCTCTGTGCTGAATAAAATCGTCTCGCGTTGGCCAAATAAAATATTAAAAGTGGCGTCCCCGTAGTGAAGGGGTAAGAGGAATATATCTACATCATATCAATTGTTTTTAGATACAATATATTTGATGGAGAACATTGTTATTATTGTTTTTAAAAGTAAAATGTGTTGCTGTCGGCGGGCGGCTGAAGGAGGGACTGTAAAAGAAAAAAGTTGTTGCTGTAGGCAGTTAGGGGACAACAAAAGGTCAAAGTGGCTGTCCTCCGTCTGTACAGTGTATAGTTTATTTTTCACGTTTTACACAGACCCATTATATAAAAAAAGGTTATTTGTACGTTATTCGAGGCATAAAATAACTTTCTTAATCAAAATGTTGACTTCGTCTGATAAAATGTTGTATTTGCTTCTTATTTCAGGAGTAGTTTCACTATTTATGAATGAATGGGTATTGGTTGTGTAATGACGGACGTGATTGGTAGATAGGTTTACTGTACGTCATATAAGTTGGCCGTTTGGAAACACAGGTTACCACAGGAGGGGGGGGGGGCTGTAGGAACTCATTTCAGCAACTGTACAGTATCTTAAAATAGTAACTCGTGATGTCCCGGGAGGGTTGGTATGCATGGCCCCCTGCGGCATACTGATCCTACTACATTTGGTAGCCGAACATCATATTAATTACGCCGAGATAAATACACATCACATTGCATTACTTA
>NW_024723788.1:0-17635 GCF_018991925.1 Homarus americanus
GGTTCACAAATAGGGTGGTGGACGAGTGGAACAAGCTTAGCAACTTTGTAGTAAGTGCGGGAACTCTGGAGAGTTTCAAAAGGAGGCTAGATAGATTCATGGATGATAGAGAGTGGTAGTAACTCTCGACAGGAGCTGCCATGCACAGGCCAACCGGCCTATTGCAGACTCCTTATTTTCTTATGTTCTTATGTTCTTATCTATCTATCAATCTATCTATCTACTGTATTTATCTATTTATATCTATTTTATTAACTCACTGTACCATTAATCATCAGTTTATTTATCTTAATCTTCTTCCCATTTTGATTTATTCCTCTTAACTATGTATGTATCTACACCCACAAACAAACCTACTATCCACGCCCTACACCCACAAACAAACCTACTATCCACGCCCCACACCCACAAACAAACCTACTATCCACTCCCTACACCCACAAACAAACCTACTATCCACGCCCCACACCCACAAACAAACCTACTATCCACTCCCTACACCCACAAACAAACCTACTATCCACTCCCTACACCCACAAACAAACCTACTATCCACTCCCTACACCCACAAACAAACCTACTATCGACGCCCTACACCCACAAACAAACCTACTATCCACGTTCTACACCCACAAACACACACTACCCACCACCTACACCCACAATAGAGTAAAGGAGGAATACAGAGTGTACTTACTCAGGGTAGCCATACCACTCTGGGTGGTTGATCCTTAGTGCAGCAGGAAAGAGAAAAATTATAAGTGGGTCATTCTATTCCTCGTGTGATGGATGGAAGGATGGATGGATGGATGGATGGGAGACTGAATGGGAGGATAGATGGGTAGATGGGTGACTGAATGGGATGAGAGATGGGTAGGTGGGTGAATCGGTGGATGGATAAACAGCTAACTGGATGAATGGACATATGGACTTGGATGGCATATTTGGATGTAAAACCCTACGATATGAAGAACATTTTGGACGTATAAACCCATGACAATTAACACCATTTTGGACTTACATCACAGGAAACAGGTAAAACATTTCTGTGATCGTCCTTCAATAATTCCATACGCCAACCTTACCTGCATTTATCTCAATTGCAGTATAAAATTTTAGTGTTAATTTCAGCATCGGAATCAATCAATCAATCTCTCTCTCTCTCTCTCTCTCTCTCTCTCTCTCTCTCTCTCTCTCTCTCTCTCTCTCTCAAGATGGAAAATTTTATGACGTAAAATCCGATGAAAACTCGACCCTGTTTATACGTGTTGCTTCGAGGTTTTGTTTTCACGTTAACCTCATGTTTCGTTTCGATAAATGACACATATCACAGGAGGTGAACTACAAACTGAACTTTGACCTGACACCAACGACCGACCGACGGAAGATGGGGCTTGGGGTTTAGTCGTATCCCATTTGAGAGTTTTATGAATGTGAAGCCCCGAATTAGTCAACAAACCCTACAGCTCAATTTGGATTCGAACTTGTGCATCTTGTTCTTGAATCAGAACCTTATCTCACACATATATAGGGGTTAGGTTAGGTTGGGTTGGGTTAGGTTAGATTGGGTTAGGTTAGGTGAGCCGTGTCCATCACAACCAGACAATTATCCCCGTCCACCAGATCTTCCCTTTAACAAATCAGGCCGCACCTCGATTATGCGGTTCAGTTCTGGTGCCCCTATTATAGAATGGATATAAATTCACTAGAGTCGGTGCAGCGAAGAATGACAAAAATGATTCCGGGAATTAGAAACCTTCCATATCCGGATAGGTTACAGAAACTTAACTTGCATTCCCTAGAAAGACGAAGAGTGCGGAGAGATATGATAGAAGTATTTAAGTGGGTGAAAGGAATCAATAAAGGGGATATAGATAAAGTTCTTATAATATCTGAGCAGGATAGGACTCGGAGCAACGGATTCAAGTTGGATAAGATTAGGTTTAGGAGGGAGATAGGAAGAAACTGGTTCACAAATAGGGTGGTGGACGAGTTGCACAAGCTTAGCAACTTTGTAGTAAGTGCGGGAACTCTGGAAAGTTTCAAAAGGAGGCTAGATAGATTCAAGGATGATAGAGAGTGGTAGTAACTCTCGACAGGAGCTGCCATGCACAGGCCAACCGGCCTATTGCAGACTCCTTATTTTCTTATGTTCTTATGTTCTTATGTTCTTAAATCCTCAACATAAAAGACAAATTCACCTCCATGTGTTAAAATCTTACTACACCACATTACCGTCACCACTATACCAAACCTGTGTAATATTAACACACTAATACACTATTAAGACATCACCAAATCCATCAATAAACAGTACATCTTCCTTTACACTTGATTAGAAAGAAAAACAAGAAAATATGCCTAGAATCTCAAATTCATTCACTAACATTACGAAAAATTACAAGAGTTAAGAGTCAAAGCAAGATATGTACTGTACGCAATGTTGATGTTATTTTGTTCGCCATCATTGTGTCCTAAAGTTAATCTGTTTTGTGAAGTAAATCCTCGGACTTGGGAACAAATCATCATGTGTACCTTTGAGTATTAAGGTCTTGATCCATTTCCTTGATGTCTACCGTTTGGAACAGGTAACGCCACCACAATTGTTTTAACCAAGACGAAAATGGACGAAAAAAAAGCTTCTACAAATATCAAGTATTAATTTTCTCTCTTTACAGGATCTAATACTCTTGGAAATGTGTTTAAATTAATCTGATTTGTTTTCATTTATTGTCGATCCTTTATAAGAGGACTCGTGGATCCCCCGAGCCTAGCCGGCCATTTTGTTTACATTTTTCGGTCGCTCTAAAATACCATTAAAACAATACTGAGTATAAACGTTTGGCTCAACTGATGATCTCAAACATGTCCCAACATTTTTTTGCCTCAACTCCACATTCTGTAACTCATTTAGGTAGATGTCCCTCACTACACATACACTGGACTATGTGTAATGTTGCAGCTAATGTGTTATCAAGAAATTGCACATTATAAGTTCATGTGTGGGCATTATTATATCAAACGGAGGAATTTTAAAGAGCTATTATACCACCTGTATCATTAGTTGTCGCCAGGTGAAGGAATGTTTAGGTAGATTATATTTTATTTACTGTAATTAAAGTTTCAATACCTAAGACGTTCCACTATAAGAGTCTTTCAACTTCAGGTAAGGTCTTAAGACTTTCTACTCTAGCTCTTACACCCTGGAGTAGCTGTATCGTCCACATAGGTAATTACTCCACAAGGAACTACAAGTTACACCTTGATGTAATACTTCATTTACTGCCAAACTTTATAGGGAAATATTTTTTCACAAAGAATTTCAAGTTACAATTTCACATAATAAGTCACATTACAAACGTTCCTTCGGCTTACAGTTAAACTTTGCAATGTCAAGATATTTTTTTCACTGCAGAGGAAAGTATCCGTCATCATCATCATCACCACACACACACACACACAAACACACACACACACACACACACACACACACACACACACGCGCGCGCGCGCGCGCGCAAAGACAAAACTCCTGTATCCAGATTCTCAAAAGTGTATAAATTAAATTCTTCCCTAAAATTAAACAGACAATACATCTATTAACCATAGAGTATGTGAACAATATCGACGCCATATTGGTTACCATCTTTGAGTCATATAATTAGTTAGCTACATAGTGTTAATTATTTAGTTAAATAGGAAAAAATAATCTACTAGCGTGTGTTGTGACCAAAATAAATCAACATTGTATTTACTTTCTCCTCCAGGGGGCAATAAGTCTAGAAAAATGACACAATTGACATCTACATAAAGTGACTGACTAAGGGTAGATATTGGCTACCTTTTGTGTTACTTTGAGGTCGTAAGAACACACAGAGCTGCTCTTAGGGATGTTTACCACAATACACCTCAACCAGTTTCTCATTCACAAAAGTCAAACAATAAATCTGGTTCAAAAGATACACCGTAAATTTTATTAAAATACAATAATCAATTACTGTATTATTGCATTGAGGCGAATAGTCTTATGGTGTTAAGATGTGTTCTTAAGCCACGAAGGTAAACAAAAGGTATTCAATATCTGCTTTGGTTGACGATGATCTGTAGACGTTAGCAAGTCCTCCTCCTCCTGCTCTCGAGTAAGGTAAAGAAGGCCTCACCTGACCAAAATTGTTAATTAAGATAGATTACCTGAAGATTAACCTCCCAGCTTATTTCAACTAATGATTAACCTAACGCTACCCAAGTTGTTGTATAGATTAAGCTAGTTGCTTAGGAAGAGAGGTCAGGTCAGGCAGTGCCAGTGTAGTTAATCTTGAGGTTAAATAAACTAGAGGCTAATCTTCACATGAGCCACTAAGACACTTTGACGGAGGCGGTTACGTACAACAGGAAAGCTCTGATAACACATAATGTACAGTATATACCGTTTAAGTTGCGTCAGCAGCTCTATACACCACTTATTGACTTACTCATTCACTGCCGTAGAAATATTTACTTCTCTAACAGGTTTCTATATGGTTCCCAGTCATTATAATACGACCTTGTAAAATCAAATGATCTAAATTAAACTAAACGTATCCAAATTAAACTTATTAGCTAACAAATCATTCTAAAACACGATATATGCAAATAAAAAGTTCTAAATTCAACTTAATTTATCGTAATATAACTATTATAACTAAACCATTTTAATTAAACCTAACCTAAACACCTCAAGTGCCACAAACAGAAGGAAAAAACACCTTTAATATTATCGTGTAAGAGGCCCCTGTAACCCACTAACTCAAGGTAATGCATCTATATCAATCTACCTGTGTCGGAAGCTCTATACGTGACTATGATCGTTACCCACTGCTGGAGAACATTTGTACTTCTATAATTACCCCTGGAGAAACAATGCACCAATTTAAGATTTATTTATTTTATTTTTCATTTATTTTTTATTCTTGGTTCATACTGTAAACACCGCCCGCTTGTGAGTCCCGTCAGCCATTTTGTTCTAACTTTCGGGGATTCTAAAATAAACTATAAATAAATAAATAAATAAAACAAGCACGTTTGTTTTTTTCAAATCCATGAGCTGTGAGTTTCATTATATATCAACATTACTAAACTAAGGCTAGAGAGGTACAGTACTGGGGTGGACAAGACGAGAAGGAAGACAAACTCAAAGGTTTTAATACAAGTGAGTCTTTACAAGTGGAGGTCTACAGGTGGAGGGTCTTACAAGTGGAGGGTCTTACAGGTGGAGGATTTTAATAATGATAAATAAAGCAAGTCTTACAGTTGAATCAGCCAAGTCGAGGAAAACTTGTAACTTCTACCTGGTGTTACCTGTAATCAAGCTAAGGTATATGCAAAAAGAATATTATCTCGTTACTATCCATTCCTCTTCCACTATCCTGCGAGGTGGTGTATTAATAGGCACAGATACTCATGATAAAGAAGGAATAATGAGAAAGACGCAAGATACCTATAAAATGCAACAGAATATACCCACACATGCGTAATCCTCACCCATCCCAACCCAACCCAACCCTATCCTACCCTCAGCTTCACCACAGTGCACAAAGTCATTCTTGGTATCAGAGTGACGCATAAACACCCTGTATTGCCTAAGACACATTTGAATCGGATGGTTCGTTGACGGTTTTATTTTTTCGGTATAAACCAGTGAAGCAATTAGTTCGTGGGAACAGTGAGTCAAAATACTTCACATCAGCTTCGTTTATGACCTCCAGCTGATATTTACTTCTGTTGTCTATCAATCACATTTTATAATGAAAACAAAAATATGGTTAGTTACTAAAAAATGAAAAAAAAATCATACTTAGATACTTAAGAGTGAGGAAAAAAGATACTTAAGATACTTAAAAATGAAAACACTCTTTGATACTTAAATTAGGACAAAATAAACGGACATAAAGATTTAACTATGAGCGGTGGATATTATGACATGTACCGGCTATCAATACAGAGGCGCTATTTAGCCGTGAAGTTCTCTCAGAAACTCAACAAGACAATATGTGGTCACGTAAAAATTTCAGGTTAATTTTTAACACCATCCGTCATTTTAAACCTTGGCACCTGTAGATTAAGAAAATATATGGTGATATTTTTTTCTGATGGGATAAAGGTCGTATTTGTCCAGAGAAGTAAGAGAGGAAAAAAATCACTTGAGAGGCATGACGCACAGAGTGTCTAAGGTGATAAAAGATCATATACTACTATTTGGGTTTTCAAATTAAGTTCATTACATAAAATATCAAACTCATAAAGATTACAAAAGAACAGAACATCATGAGCTCTCTACAGCTATTGTCAGCCGTCAATATGCTGATGTACAGAAGCTACACAATGTTATTGGTGACTGTAATCCCAGGAAAATGATGCTCTTTTAAACTTGGTAACTGGAGCTGTAATGCCAGAAAATGCCAAATATGACAATCTATGTGCATATGAAGTTGGAAGACAAAATTATGAAAATTTTGTCAAGGAACGTATTGTTGGTCCATTGAGCATCTGGGAAAAGATGTCCAAGGTTAATCTTCTGTCGTGGAAAACAGCAAATAAGACTTCACCATCAAATTGCTATCACAAGTTATAGAACTTAAGCAGGACATACAGTATATGCATCACAGAAGGGCAGCACTGTACATATCAAGTCACCAGACACTGATGTGTTTGGCATATTAAAGCAGCCTCAACTTGGAGAAAATACAAGTATGATAACAGGAACTAGTGAGCGACGACACATTGGGCAGAGAGCCTTACAGGTTTCCATGCCTTCGCAGGATCTGACTGCATTGGAAAATTTGTTGGCAAAGGAAAGAAAGCATGTTGGAGCACTTTGATGAAATCTAACACAAAAGTCCTAGATGCATTCAAGATGCTGAGTAGACCAAATGCCCTCCAGCAGACATGTATATTGGTCTAGAGGAATTTGTATTTAAGCTCTACTGTCCACGAATGACTTTCACTAAACTGTCAAAACTTAGATGGCATCTCTTCAAGATAACGCAGGCAGAAGTTGGAGAACTACCAGCGACTGCAGCAACTCTAAAGTATCATATATTGAGAGGAAGGTATCAAGCTCTTCTGTGGTCTTGTGATGCAGACAGTGAAATGCTTTTCATACCAGAGTACAGCTGGTGCATTGACAATGACTGTTTCCATACTAGTAATATCAGAATGAACCACCAGCCCAGAAGCAATCACAGAATCCTTGTTAAATGGGATGTGGCGTCAGGAAATGTGATCATTGTCATGTTCATACAGAAAGACCAGAAAGAATAGCATGACATGCACCGAGATGTAACTGTCAAGCAGATGATGAGAAATGTCTTTAAACAAGGTGAAGAAATCTTGCCAAATACAGAAGAGTTCCGATGATTATGGACTCGAAGCACGTCGTAAATAATAACTTGACTGTATACACATATGGGCAATTAATTCACAAACTTTAATAAAATATAAAAAACGGTGGTTTTAAGCTTTTCAGATAATGGTAATAAGTATATGTTTAATTTCCAGTATTTGTCTTTAGCAATTAATTTTACTTACTGCAATCTCTTCTTTGCCAGAGACAGGATGGCATATATGAGCAGCCATGTTTGTAACACACTTAAGATATTATAACAGCATTCATAATATATTACGTTAAATTGTAATGATATAATACTACATGTTCATAGGTTATTAGTCATGTTTTAAGTTACTTAGGAGTTAATGGTAATACGCCTGTGGTTCATTACGCCGCTCTTTGATAAAACTTCTTTAATGGCATAAAACTTATAATAAACCATCAAAATTAACATGAAATTTTTACGGGATTACTTAAGCTCCTACACTAAAACCTGCCGACCTAACCTAACCTTTTTTACCCACCTCTACCTACTTACCTAACCTGACATAATCTAACCTAACCTGGACGCACCTGACCTAACCTGACATAATCTAACCTAACCTGACGTAATCTAACCTAACCTCCCCGTCTGACATAAGCTAACCTAATCAAACCTAACTTTCCCACCTACCTACCGTAACCTATCTACTTATTGCCTACCTAACCTAACTTAACCCAACCTGACGTAATCTAACCTAACCTATTGAAGCTTAACTTAACCACCTACCTCATCTAACACCACTTTGTAATCTCTTTGCGCTACCGCTCACAGGATGAGTATGGGGGGCACAATAAACTAGCCTCTAAGTGGCAAAATTAACAAAACTAACCTAACCTAACCCAACCTGACTTAATCTAACCTGATCTGATCTATCCAACTTAAAAATCTTAGAATATATAATAAAGCCGCTAGGTTAATTTAGGCTAAATATGGTTGATTCATATTTTGTTTTGACAGAAATTCCCGGCAAAATAACCTATCTATATTGAGAACCACCGCCATGTTGGTTCCACATTAACAAGACACGGATACACTACAGAATAACCCGCGTTCGTTTAACCTCAATTACTACAGTTTACTTTATAATCTTACTTCACAATCTTCACTACATCTCACTTCACAATGTTCACTACATCTCACTTCACAATGTTCACTACATCTCACTTCACAATGTTCACTACATCTCACTTCACAATGTTCACTACATCTCACTTCACAATCTTCACTACATCCTTACTCTACACCACTACATCTCACTCTCACACCTTCACTACATCTCACTTCACAACAAGTTCACTTCAAGATCTCACTTCACAATGTTCACTACATCTCACTTCACAATCTTCACTACATCTCACTTCACAATCTTCACTACATCCCACTCTGGCCAACTTTCACTACATCCTCACTCACAACTTTCTCTACCATATCCCAATTTCACAACTAATTACATCCTCACTCTGGCAACTTTGCACTACATCCTACTCCACAATCTCACATCCACGTCACAACTCACATCCCAATCTCTCACCTACATCCACTTCACAATCTTCAAATTACATCCCACTCACCATCTTCACTCACATCTCACTCACAATCTCTACTCACATCCTCACCTGACCACCATATCCCAAATTTCACAATATCCACTACATCCTCCACTCACAACTTTCACCAGAACTCATTCACAACTTCAATTACATCCTCACCTCCACAAATGTCTCACCACCACATCCACTCTGCCACAAATCTCACCATGATCCCACTTCACAATCTTCACTACATCTCACTTCACAATCTTCACTACATCTCACTTCACAATCTTCACTACATCTCACTTCACAATCTTCACTACATCTCACTTCACAATCTTCACTACATCTCACTTCACAATCTTCATTACATCTCACTTCACAATCTTCACTACATCTCACTTCACAATCTTCACTACATCCCACTTCACAATCTTCACTACATCTCACTTCACAATCTTCACTACATCCCACTTCACAATCTTCACTACATGTCACTTCACAATCTTCACTACATCTCACTTCACAATCTTCACTACATCTCAATTCACAATCTTTACTATATCTCACTTAACAATCTTCACCACATCTCACTTCACAATCTTCACTACATCTCACTTCACAATCTTCACTAACACCATCCTTCATCACTACATATAACAACATCCATCATCACTACTTGTAACACCATCCATCATCATCACTACATATAACACTATCCATCATCACTACATATAACACGATCCATCATCACTACATATAACACCATCCACCATCACTACATATAGAACCATCCATCACGACATATAACACCATCCAACATCACTACATTTAACACCAACCATCATCACTACATATAATATCATCCATCATCACTACATATAACTCCATCCATCATCACTACATATGACACCATCTAGCATCACTACATATAACACCACCCATCATCACTACATATAACATCATGCATCATCAGTACATATAACACCATCCATCAACACTACATATAAAACCAACCTATCATCACTACATATAATATCATCCATCATCACTACATATAACACCATCCAACATCACGACATATAACACCACCCATCATCACTACATATTACATCATCCATCACTACATATAACTCTATCCATCATCACTACATATAACACCATCCAGCATCACTACATATAACACCAACCATCATCACTACATATAACATCATGCATCATCACTACATATAACACCATCCAGCATCACTACATATAAAACCATCCAATCATCACTACATATAACATCATCCATCATCACTACATATAACACTATCCATCACTACATATAGAACCATCCTATCATCACTACATATAATATCATCCATCATCAGTACATATAACACCATCCAACATCACTACATATAACACCACCCATCATCACTACATATAACACCATCCATCAACACTACATATAAAACCAACCTATCATCACTACAAATAATATCATCCATCATCACTACATATAACACCATCCAACATCACTACATATAACACCACCCATCATCACTACATATTGCATCATCCATCACTACATATAACTCTATCCCTCATCACTACATATAACACCATCCAGCATCACTACATATAACACCAACCATCATCACTACATATAACATCATGCATCATCCCTACATATAACACCATCCATCATCACTACATATAAAACCATCCTATCATCACTACATATAACATCATGCATCATCACTACATATAACACCATCCATCACTACATATAGAACCATCCTATCATCACTACATATAACTCCATCCAACATCACTACATATAACACCACCCATCATCACTACATATAACATCATCCATCATCACTACATATAACTCTATCCATCATCACTACATATAACACCATCCAGCATCACTACATATAAAACCAACCTATCATCACTACATATAACACCACCCATCATCACTACATATAACATCATCCATCATCACTACATATAACTCTATCCATCATCACTACATATAACACCATCCAGCATCACTACATATAACACCAACCATCATCACTACATATAACATCATGCATCATCAATATATATATATAACACCATCCATCATCACTACATATATTACCCTCTTATCATCACTACATATAACACCATCCATCATCACTACATATTATAACACCATCCATCATCTTTACAAACACCATCCCTCTTCACTATAGTGATAAACAGAGCTTCATTTTGTTGTCAATTTCTTTAAATTCCAACCTTATTAAACAGTAATTCTTTCTGTATGGTCAAATTTTGATTTGACCTCAGTGAGAGAGCTGTTAGTGTCAGTATATCACAATGGTGTTCCGACGCACTGTATCGAAGGTGACTAAGGTGGAGGTGAAGCCTTGCCAGATGAAGGAGAAGGGCCCCCGATCTAACAAACTGCAGACCACAAAACACACTAAGACCCAAAACAACAAGAACCAAAACAACAACAAGAAGAAGGAAACTACCACTTTCTGCCGTGTACAAAAGGACCAGTACCTGCCATGGGGAGACTACATCTTCACCGGGAAAAAGACACAAAAGAAGCGCTGAACCTACGCTTCTGATATTTAAAAATACTGTAATAAAAAACATATTAATTGATTTTGTTTGTATTATTTATGCTTTTATTATTTTCATCTGTAAACGTGCTGTTTTGGGAATATATTTTGAGTTACATAATATTTAGGTACAGCAGTTTATTTCACTCTATCTCCTTGTTTACCAAGTAACTGGACTTACAGTCTCCGATCGGGATACTCAAAACAAATATTTGGCATCGAACTCCGTAAGTGAGCTCGTAATCTAGCCCGTAACTTACAGCACCTCAACACGATCAACCTGGATATAGTAGTCGCTATTTCCCAATTGCATGAAAAAAAATTAATAATATATGTTTTAATAATGCTTGTTAGACTTATTTTATCATAGAATAATGAAGAAAATGTTTTGTACATCAACATACTAAAATACAATATTAGTTTTTTTTTTTACGACAAGAAGAGGCTTGAGTGTTCTATTTCTCGCTGAACGGAAGAGACGCAGCTTTTGTCTTACAACTTTTCAAGTAATTTGTACCAAAATAGAAGATTTTTATTGTCCACATTTAGGGTATTTTTTTTTATGACTGAATAAACTTGCAGATATACCTTATTAATGTGGTATAGCTGTAAATATCCTTCAGTAATGAAATCCAAATATGAGGTCAAGTGAACATTTTTGCCTAGACTCCGCCTTTGTTAGGACCAAGTTATAACAAGTTATTCTGCCAAGTATCCAATAAGTACCCATGACTCAGAGTTAAATAATACCTAACCTAATCTAAGTTCATCAAACCTAATAAAAAAGTGGGGCAAAAAATAAGTGGTAAAGAATTTTTTTTCTCAGAAAAAGAATTATATTCAGAGGTTTTTTATCAGATACATTCAGTCGTGATTTTTTGATGCAAACTTAGTAAAATGTATTTAACCCTAACACTACCTCACCTTACCTAATCTTACCTTACCTTATCTAACCTAACCTAATGTTACCTAACCTAACCAAGCCGCAACGCTCATGACACAATTGAGTTCTCTAGAAAATTTTAATTTCATTTTCTTTTTTTAAAAATACATTTGCAGAGACAACAAACTTTTGATAATTATTTCTCCAACATATCTATAAATCTGTTGATGATATATAAATTTAGGATAGGTTAGGTTTGGTGTGATTAGGATAGGTTAGGCTAGTTTAGGATAGTCTAAGTTAGCTTAGGAAAGGCTAAGTTAGGTTACGATAGACTAGGTTAGGTTTTAATCTGCATGATATATTTACTGAACTTGTAAACGATGTTATAATCCTGGCAGCAGGGTATCGATCACGAAAATAACACTTTGGTAGTTATAACATTTGATAAAGTTTATTATTACTGTAACATGAAACAAATCACTATAGCTGTTCTTATCAATCCTGTATTAAATCTGTATTATCTTTGACCATCGCTCATTGGCCAGCTTATCTCTGCACTGTTCTCTGATATAATAAAGTATTGGTGAATGGGAATATTAATCATTTGTGAGTCACTTACTATAAAGGAAACTGTAACGGATTCTATGGACAGTTGGGAATATTTTCATGGAATAAGTCGGAGTAACTCCCCTCTTGCCCAAAAGCAATCCAAGGAGTTAATTCACAGAGCGAAAATCTAGACGAGTCTTCCTTGTTTGTTTTAGGTCATAACAACGAAAAGTTTAATAATGTTTATTACAATGATTCAGGTTTTACTGTAATTCTTCTTTTTTATATTTTTAGTATTTTGTAGATTTTTTTTTCACCCAGTTCATTTCTTGTTTAGATTCATTATTGCAATTATTTTTATTACAGAGTTGAATTAAAAGTTTATATCTAAGTATTTTACAGCTTCACAAATACTTTTATAAAATGTTGATACACACAGTGGACAGTTTTTAGTTCTTTCTTGTATTACCTCAGTATTACTCTGTTAAATACTCTTACCATTTACACCTGACCATTTATTTATTTATTTTATAAATTGTTTAAAGAGAGAACATCACCAGCAGGATACAGATGTTGAAGTAAATAGAAGTTTGTAACCTAACCCTACCCCCCACTGCTATCCCCTCCCTCTTGTCCCACATTCTTACTCGTCACTCCTACCCCTTACTCCTACCCCTTACTCCCACCCCTTACTCCCACCCTTACTCCCACGCCTTACTCCCACCCCTTACTCCCACCCCTTACTCCCACCCCTTACTCCCACCCCTTACTCCTACCCCTTACTCCCACCCCTTACTCCCACCCTTACTCCCACGCCTTACTCCCACCCTTCACTCCTACCCTTCGCTTCTACCCCCACTGTTACCCCACACTACGCTGGTAATTGAAGACATCATACATTTGTTCACTTAGACACCTCTTATTATTCAGGACCTAATGGCTATAATATCAGAGTCATTATTCTTAACTCAACTTTATATATATATCAATTGTCAAAAACCTTCACCACAAGAAAGAAAAGAACAGTCGGGTATGGCAGAAAATGTAATAAACGAACATGGAGCAAGACATCAAGCTCCATATTGTAAACAAGATCATCGTCATTGTTTATTTATTGCGAGGAAAAATATTGTTCGCAATATAATTATAAAAACCTTCTGTAATTCATTCTCTTCATTACACTAAAAGGTAATGAAGTATATAAAGAAAATAGTTTATAAATTACTAAAATAAAAATACGTATAAAAAAGTCAAATAACATCTATTGATGGAATAGAAAAGAATTATATCGTAAGTGGGTAAAAGATTTCTTGGGTAGGTTTTAGAATACAATAACTGTTTTCTGCATTACACCGATGGTTCCAAGTCAGAAATTATCCTTAAGTTTTGTGAATCAGCATTTACAGTTTTTCTTAATGGGTGACTTAAGTTACGGTCACACGATCCCTTTGATGAGCAATTAATTTGGAGCAAGAAATTACGAGTAATTTCTTCCAAATGTGGTCACACGAGTGGTTCTTGGTTCAGTTACTACAGCAAGAAAAAAAAGTTAACGCCGCTGTGCGAGTAGAAGGGAGACGGAACATCACAACAACAATGCAGACGACGCAGCAGCTACCCTTGGTATTATTGTTATTATTAAAAAGAAATGAGAGAAAGCGAAGAAAAACTATTGGGGACTCGTAAGTGGCTGGCGAGGAGGAGGAACGAGTGTTTAATATAGACTGGTTCAACTATCGTAGTTACAGTAGGGAGGGTTGTTAGTGTGTGGAGAATGACCGGCTGTATGGGCTTGTGTTTTGTAAACAAACACGCCAAAACACCACCCAAATAATAAACTCAATGTGTCGTAAAAAACTGCTTGTGCATTTTATACATAATGTTATTGATCTATGTTATATATAGCCTAGGTAAATACTCGATAAATAAGCTTCGTGTCATTAAATATAGTATTAACCGGGTTTTGACCCAATAATCTTGCTCGAAATAGTCAAGAAATTGACTATCACGATTGTCAATAAAAATGCTTCAAAAACTTGCTCGAATTTCTCGAAAATTGCTCGAAATAACTTTCCGGTAAGAAATTGCTAAAAAAAAAAATGCTCCCATGTGACCACTGCTTTAAGAATTGTATGCTATCTTCATGTCATTGGAAACACACACACACACACACCCCATACACAGTCACACACTCACCATGCACAATCACACACACCATACATACACTCACCATACACACACACATACACACACCATACATGCACACACCATACACACACACACCATACATACACACACCATACACATACACACACCATACACACATACACACACACACACACACACCATGCACACACCATACAAACAAACAAACACACACCATATACACACACACCATGCAAACACACACTAATTGTTTTAATTTAGTTCTTGGAACTCTTAAGTGGCAGCGCTTGATGTAAACACTTCTTGGCATTTTCTGTTTATCTAGTAGCAGGTATACACACAGATATAATATGAGAAAATAAATTATGAATTCTGTCCAGGGAAGTGTTGTGAATATCACCTTGAGATAACACTTGTGTTAAGTGTGAACTTCCCTGTCTAGTGATATGTCCAACTACTACTCTGGGCCGCGAGACAGTGGTAGTGATTACAGATTGCCCACGAGGGGGCTAGTTTATTGGGCACCCCCTTACATCCTGTGCAAGGTGAAGCGCAGAAGCGTTTACAGTGTCCAACTGGGAAGCATGCGGAGTTCATGCTTGCCTTTATGACTCATGTATTAAGGGCGTAAAAGGCCTGAAGGGTCATGGGTTTTGTCAGCAAGTTACATAAAGTGACAATGATGAGTGTGTGGGGGGAAAATTCCCGGTACAATTTATCTGTTTATGGCAAAATGTGGCAGGTCCCTAATAATGTGAGCGGTGTTTACTGAATCAGCTGACCCTGGCTCGACCTTTGAGAGACGCAAGCCAAGTGATCTAAGAGTCGTGAATAACATGGTGAATCACTTGGTGTTATTCATTTGGGTGAATATTTGTATAAATCAAAGGTGCTGTTACACACACACACACACCACACGTGGCACACCACCCACACACAGTTTCCGAGAAGGAGTTAAAATCAAGAACAAAATTATCTTCCTTTCACTCCATTGGTCAACTTATCCAAGAGATGCTAGTGTTGATAACAACCAGAAACAGGGATTATGGTGGGGCCGAGAAGCCAAATGTTGACAACAATATACACAAAACAACTATTTCTCTTCTCAAATATTCCTCTCTTTTCCCACATTAGTTATTTACATTTATTATATAAATCTGAGCATTCAAATTATTTTAACAACGTCAGAATGGATTTACAAATTATAACGTTATTCATATAAAATGATTATAAAATGTACCTTTACTGAGACAAAAATCAAGAATTCGGCTCATCTATGACTTGATCAATGTGGCCGGGGACCCAGCACCCCACTGTGACAGATGTGACAGTGAGACAAACTTTGATCGAATGCTGTAAATCTTCAGCACTTTGAGATTGTATTTAACGAAGTCTTAACTGGGAAAATGTTGTATGGCTTTTGTTATGGGGTAAGTTCTGGCGTGAACATTAAGACTATTTTTATAATTTTTTGTAACTAATATTTTTATCCGCCTGGTACAATTATTTATTAATTTATATTGTAAGCTATGTCTTGATAGTCGATGTAATGTAACAATTTATTTTTTGTGTTAATGTTCATATAGATTGGTTCAGTGTTGCGGTTCTGACTCGTCAACGATGTTAATAAGCTGTTGAGTACATACTGCTGGTGAAACAATGTTATATTAACAACACGACAGACAAGTACTATAATACCTTAACATTTAACAATAATTCAGCCTTAATTTAATTTTTTCACCAACTTAAGACACATAACCCAGAAGGAAGTGAGACGGGCAACATAACGCGGGATATCGTGGCTTCACTAAGTGCAAATTATGGAACTTGAGGGAACACATTATGGGAAAATTCGTTTAAGTAATAAAAGTTTACGAAGCTGAAGTCGAGATATTAGAAGATGAAGAAGACTTTAGCACATCAGTATACCCCACGACCGGTGCCAGGATGTTAAGTGTGCCATCAGGGTATATTAACGCTGAGAGACGGGTGCTATATTGGTATATTAGCATACCTCCACCCTGAATGGTATATCAAAAAGTACAGGATTTACTTCACAGATATTTAGTTATATCTATCGGTATATTATATAAATTATATCAATATATCTGTTTATACCAAATATGGCATCAGAGTATATCACCATTTGCCATCATATTCTCTAAATAACCTCAAAGTATACCCCCCAATGTGTACTATCATACACTATAAATGACACTTTAGTATGTTAGTATATAATCAGGGTATAACATAAATAATATCAGCATTGTTTAGAATATCATATATATTAAGCGTGAGGAATGGATGTATATGAATTCAGTATATCACAGTTACATAAAGCGGTATGTCAGCTCATCAGCATATCACTAGAATTACATCAGAGTATACGACACTATACTCCAATAAATACTGTCAGGTATCTAAGTATATCAGGGTAATCACTGAGAAGTATCAGAACATATCAGCATATTCCTTGACTGGTAA
>NW_024723789.1:0-12350 GCF_018991925.1 Homarus americanus
CCCGGGTCATGGTGCTGAAGGGGTGCCCGGCCCTTACACCCCGGGTCAGATCACTAAAGGGGTGCCCGGCCCTCACACCCCGGGTCATGTCACTGAATTGGTGCCCGGCCCTCACACCCCGGGTCATGGCACTTATGAGGTGCCCGGCCCTCACACCCCTGGCCATGGCACTGAAGGTTTGCCCCGGCCCTAAACACCCCTGGTCATGTACCTAAAGTGGTGCTCGGCCCTCACACCCCGGGTCATGTCACTGAAGTGGTGCCTGGCCCTCACACCCCGGGTCATGGCACTGATGAGGTGCCCGGCCCTCACACCCCTGGCCATGGCACTGAAGGTTTGCCCGGCTCTCACACCCCTGGTCATGTACCTAAAGTGGTGCCCGGACCTCACACCCCGGGTCATAGCACTAAAGGGGTGCCCGGCCCTCAAACCACGGGTCATGGTAATAGAGGGGTGCACGGCCTTCACACCCCGGGTCAAGTCACTGAAAGGGTGCCCGGCCCTCACACCCCTGGTCATGGCACTCATGAGGTGCCCGGCCCTCACACCCCTGGCCATGGCACTGAAGCTTTGCCCGGCCCTCACACCCCTGGTCATGTACCTAAAGTTGTGCCCGGTTCTCACACCCCGATTCATGGCACTGCAAGGGTGCCCGGCCCTCACACCCCGGGCCATAGTGCTGGAGGGGTGTCAGGCCCTGACACACCCGGGTCATGACACTGAAGGGGTGCCCGGCCCTCACACCCCAGGCCTTGGTGCTGGAAGGGTGCCCGGCCCTCACACCCCGGGTCATGTCACTGAAGGTGCCAAGCTCTCACACTCCGGGTCATGGCACTGAAGGGTTGCCTGGCCCTCACACCCCGGGTCATGGTGCTGAAGCGGTGCCCGGCCCTCACACCCCGGGTCATGGTCCTGATGGGGTGCTCGGCCTTCACACCCCGGGTCATGTCACTGAATGGGTGCCCGGCCGTCACACCCCGGGTCATGTCACTGAAGAGTGCCCGGCCCTCCACCCCAGAGCAGATGGTGCTGAAGAAGTGCCAGCCCCTTGCGATTCATGGCACACTGAAGGGTGCCCAGCCCTCACCCGGTTCGCAGCACTACCTACCAGGGGAATCCGGCCCTCCCACCCGGGGTCATGGTGCTGGAGGGTGCCCGGCCCTCACCAGCTCATGTCACTGAGGTGCCCGGCTCTCACACACCCGGGTCATGTCACTGAAGGGGTGCCCAGCTCTCACACTCCGGGTCATGGCACTGAAGGGGTGCCTGGCCCTCACACCCCGGGTAATGGTGCTGAAGTGGTGCCCGGCCCTCACACCCCGGGTCGTGGTGCTGATGGGGTGCCCGGCCCTCACACCCCGGGTCATGTCACTGAAGGGGTGCCCGGCCGTCACACCCCGGGTCATGTGACTGAAGGGGTGCCCGGCCCTCACACCCCGGGCGATGGTGCTGAAGGGGTGCCCGGCCCTCACACCCCGGTTCGCAGCACTATAGGGGTGCCCGGCCATCACACGCCGGGTCATGGTGCTGGAGGGGTGCCCGGCATTCACACTCCGGGCCATGGTGCTGGAGGGGTGTCAGGCCCTGACACATCCGGGTCATGACACTGAAGGGGTGCCCGGCCCTCACAGCCCGGGTCATGGTGCTGGAGGGGTGCCCGGCCCTCACACCCCGGGTCATGTCACTGAAAAGGTGCCCGGCTCTCACACCTTGGGTCATGTCACTGAAGGGGTGCCCAGCTCTCACACTCCGGGCCATGGTGCTGGAGGGGTGTCAGGCCCTGACACATCCGAGACATGACACTGATGTGGCGCCCGGCATTCACGCCCCTGGCCATGTCACTGAAGCTTTGCCCGGCCCTCACACCCCTGGCCATGACACTAAAGCTTTGCCCGGCCCTCACACCCTTGGTCATGTACCTAAAGTGGTGCCCGGCCCTCATACCCCGGGTCATGGCACTGATGAGGTGCCCGGCATTCACACCCCTGGCCATGGCACTGAAGCTTTGCCCGGCCCTCACACCCCGATTCATGGCACTGAAAGAGTGCCCGGCCCTCACACTCCGGGCCATGGTGCTGGAGGGTTGTCAGGCCCTGACGCATCCGGGTCATGACACTGAAGGGGTGCCCGGCCCTCACACCCCGGGTCATGGTGCTGGAGGGGTGCCCGGCCCTCACACCCCGGGTCATGTCACTGAAAAGGTGCCCGGCTCTCTCTCACACGGGTCATGTCACTGAAAAGGGTGCCCAGCTCTCTCCTCCGGGTCATGGCACTGAAGGGGTACCTAGCCCTCACCCAGGTCATGGTGCACAAGTGGTGTTGCCCAGCCCTCACACCCAGGTCGTGGTGCTGATAAGTGCCAGCCCTCACCCCAGGTCGCCCTGAAGGGTGACCGGCAATCACACGGGTCATGTGTCACTGAGAGGGGTGCCGGCCCTCCTGCCCCAGTTCACCCAACACTGTAAAGGGTGCCCAGCCCTCCCACTCCAGACTACCATGGTGCTGGAGGGTGTCAAGCCCTGACATCCGGGTCATAAACACTGAAAGGGTGCCCGGCCTCACACCCAGGTCATGGTGTGGAGGGTGCCCAGCCCTCACACCCAGGTCATAACTCACTGAAAGGGTGCCCGGCCTACACCCCAGTTCGCAACACTGTAAAGTGCCCGGCCCTCACACTCCAGACCACATGGTGCTGGAGGGGGTGCCCGGCCCTCACACCCAGGGTCATGTCATTAAGGCGGTGCCCGGCACTCACACCCTGGGTCATGTCACTGAAGTGGTGCCCGGCCCTCACACCCCGGGTCATGGCACTGATGAGGTGCCCGGCCCTCACACCCCTGGCCATGGCACTGAAGGTTTGCCCGGCCCTCACACCCCTGGTCATGTACCTAAAGTGGTCCCCGGCCCTCACACCCCGGGTCATAGCACTAAAGGGGTGCCCTTCCCTCATACCCCGGGTCATGATGCTGGAGGGGTGCCCGGCCTTCACACCCCGGGTCATATCACTGAAAGGGTGCCCGGCCCTCACACCCCGGGTCATGTCACTGAAGGCGTGTTCGGCCCTCACACCCCGGGCCATGGTGCTGGATTGATGCCTGGCCCTCACACCCCGGGCCATGGTGCTGGATTGATGCCTGGCCCTCACAACCCGGGTCATGGTGCTGAGGGGGTACCCGGCCCTCACACCCCGATTCATGGCACTGAAAGGGTGCCCGGCCCTCACACCCCGGTTCGTGACACTGAAGGGGTGCCCGGCCTTCACTCCCCGGGTGATGGCACTGAAGGGGTGCCCGGCCCTCACACCCCGGGTCATGTGGTGCTGGTGGGGTGTGCCCGGCCCTCAAACCCCAAGTCATGTCACTGAAGGGGTGCCCGGCCCTCACACCACGATTCGTGACACTGTAGGGTGCTCGCCTCACACCCCGGTCATGGCACTGAAAGGGTGCCCGGCCCTCACACCCCAGGTCATGTCACTGAAGGGGTGCCCGGTCCTCACACCCCGACTCGTGACACTGAAGGGGTGCCCGGCCCTCACACCCCGGGTCATGGCACGGAAGGGGTGCCCGGCCCTCACACCCCGGGTCATGGTGCTGAAGGAGTGCATGGCCCTCACATCCCGGGTCATGGTGCTGGAGGGGTGCCCGGCCTTCACATCCCAGGTCATGTCACAAAAGGGGTACCCGGCCCTCACACCCCGGGTCATGTCACTGAAGGGGTGCACGGCCATGACACCCCTGGTCATGGACCTAAAGCGGTGCCCGACCCTCACACCCCGGGTGATGGGGTTGAAGTGGTTCCCGGCCCTCACATCCCGGGTCATGGTGCTGATGGGGTGCCCGGCCCTCACACCCTGATTCTTGGCACTGAAATCGAGCCCGGCCCTAGCACCCTGGGTCATGGTGCTGAAGGGGTGCCCAGCCTCACACCCCGATTCATTTCACTGAAGGGGTACCCGGCCCTCACACCCCGGGCCATGGTGCTGGATTGATGACTGGCCCTCACACCCCGGGTCATGGTGCTGAGGGGGTGCCCGGCCCTCACAACCCGATTCATGGCACTGAAAGGAGGCATGGCCCTCACACCCCGGTTCGCAGCACTGTAGGGGTGCCCGGCCCTCACACCCCGTTTCATGGCACTGAAAGGGTGCCCGGCCCTCACACCCCGATTCGTGACACTGAAGGGGTGCCTGGCCCTCACACCCCGGGTCATTGGTGACTGAAGGCGTGCCCGGCCCTCACCCGGGTCATGGTGACGTGCGGGGTGACCGGCCTCGCACACCGGGTCATGTAACCGAAGGTGTCCTGCCCTCACACCCTGGGTCATGGCTCGGAAGGGGTGCCCGGTCCTCACCCCGATTCATGGTACTGAAAGGGTGCCCGCCCTCACACCCCTCGTTCGTAGCACTGTAGGTGCCTGGCCCTCAAAACCCTGCTTCATGGCACTGAAAGGGTGCCGCCCCACCCCGATTCAGACACTGAAGGGCTGCCCGGCCTCCCCACCCAGGGTCAAGGCACTGAAATCGAGCCCGGCCCTAACACCTCTGGGTCATGGTGCTGAAGGGGTGCCCAGCCCCTACACCACGATTCATTTCCCACTGAAGAGGTGCCCTACCTCACACCCCAGGTCATATGAAGGGGTGCCCGGCCCCTCACCCCGGTTCGCAGCACTGTAGGGGTGCCCGGCCCTCACACCCCGTTTCATGGCACTGAAAGGGTGCCCGGCCCTCACACCCCGGGTCATGGCACTGAAGGGGTGCCTGGCCCTCACTCCCCGGGTCATGGTGCTGTAGGGGTTCCCGGCCTTCACACCCCGGGTCATGTCACTAAAGGGAGGCCCGGCCCTCACACCCCGGGTCATGTAACTGAAGGGGTGCACGGCCATGACATCCCGGGTCATGGACCTAAAGGGGTGCCCGGCCCTCACACCCCGGGTCATGTCACTGAAGGGGTGTCCTTCCCTCACACCCCGGGCCACGGTGCTGGATTGGTGCCCGGCCCTCACACCCCTGGTCATGTACCTAAAGTGGTGCTCGGACCTCACACCCCGGGTCATAGCACTAAAGGGGTGCTTGGCCCCCTTTACCCCGGGTCATGGCACTGATGAGGTGACCGGCATTCACACCCCTGGCCATGGTACTGAAGCTTTGCTCGGCCCTCACACCCCGATTCATGGCACTGAAACGGTGCCCGGCCCTCACACTCCGGGCCATGGTGCTGGAGGGTTGTCAGGCAATGACGCATCCGGGTCATGACACTGAAGGGGTGTCCTTCCCTCACACCCCGGGCCACGGTGCTGGATTGCGCCTGCCCTCACACCCCAGGCCATGGTGCTGGAGGGGTGCCCGGATCTCACACCCCGGGTCATGTCACTGAAGGGGTGTCCTTCCCTCACACCCCTGGCCACGGTGCTGGATTGGTGCCCGGCCTTTACACCCCGGGTCATGGTGCTGGAGGGGTGCCGGGCCTTCACACCCCGGGTCATGTCACTAAACGGGTGCCCGGCCCTCACACCCCGGGTCATGTCACTGAAGGGGTGCACGGCCATGACACCCCGGGTCATGGACCAATTGGGTGCCCGGCCCTCACACCCCGGGTCATGGTGCTGATGGGATGCCCGGCCCTGACACCCCGGTTCATGTCACTGAAGGGGTGCCCGGCCCTCACACCCCGATTCGTGACACTGAAGGGGTGCCTCGGCCCTCACACCCCGGGTCATGTCACTGAAGGTGCACGGCCATGACACCCCGAAGTCATGGACTCCAGCGGGGTGCCCGGCCTCACACCCTGGCCGGTGTTGATGGGATGCCCGCCCTACACCCCGTTCATGTCACTGAAGGGGTGCCCGGCTCCTCACACCCCGATTCAGACACTGAAAGGGTGCCCGGCCCTCACTCCCCGATTCGTGACACTGAAGGGGTGCCCGGCCCTCACAGCCCGGGTAATGGCACTGAAGGGGTGCCCGGCCCTCACACCCCGGGTCACATCACTGAAGGGGTGCCCAGCTTTCACAATCCACGTCATGGCACTGAAGGGGTGCCTGGCCCTCACACCCCAGGTCATGGTGCTGAAGGGGTCCCCGGCCCTTACAACCCATTTCATGTAAAAGGGTGCCCGGCCCTCACACCCCGGTCATGTCACTGAAGGGGTGCACGGCCATGACACCCCGGGTCATGGACCTAAAGGGGTTCCCGGCCCTCACACCCCGGGTCATGGTGCTGATGGGGTGCCCGGCCCTCACACCCCGGGTCATGGTGCTGAAGGGGTGCCTGGCCCTCACACCCCGTCAAGGTGCTGGAGGTGTCCGCCTTCATCCCAGGTCATGTCACTGAAAGGGTGCCCGGCCCTCACACCCCGGTTCATGTCTCTGAAGGGGTGCACGGCCATGACACCCCGGGTCATAGACCCAAAGGGATGCCCGGCCCTCACACCCAGGGTCATGGGGTTGAAGCGTTTCCCGGCCCTCACACACCGGGTCATGGTGCTGATGTGGTGCCCGGCCCTCACACCCTGATTCTTGTCATTGAAATCGAGCCCGGCCCTAACACCCTGGGTCATGGTGCTGAAGGGGTGCGCAGCCCTAACGCCCTGGGTCATGGTGCTGAAGGGGTGCGCAGCCCTCACACCCCGATTCATTTCACTGAAGGGTTGCCCGAACCTCACACCCCAAGTCATGTGAAGGGGTACCCGGCTCTCACAACCCGGTTCGCAGCACTGTAGGGGTGCCCGGCCCTCACACCCCGTTTCATGGCACTGAAAGGGTGCCCGGCTCTCACACCCCGGGTCATGGCACTGAAGGGGTGCCTGGCCCTCACTCCCCGGGTCATGGTGCTGGAGGGGTTCCCGGCCTTCACACCCCGGGTCATGTCACTGAAGGGAGGCCCGGCCCTCACACCCCGGGTCATGTAACTGAAGGGGTGCACGGCCATGACATCCCGGGTCATGGACCTAAAGGGGTGCCCGGCCCTCACACCCCGGGTCATGTCACTGAAGGGGTGTCCTTCCCTCACACCCCGGGCCACGGTGCTGGATTGGTGCCCGGCCCTCACACCCCTGGTCATGTACCTAAAGTGGTGCTCGGCCCTCACACCCCGGGTCATAGCACTAAAGGGGTGCCTGGCCCCCTTTACCCCGGGTCATGGCACTGATGAGGTGACCGGCATTCACACCCCTGGCCATGGCACGGAAGGGGTGCCCGGCCCTCACACCCCGGGTCATGGTGCTGAAGGAGTGCATGGCCCTCACATCCCGGGTCATGGTGCTGGAGGGGTGCCCGGCCTTCACATCCCAGGTCATGTCACAAAAGGGGTACCCGGCCCTCACACCCCGGGTCATGTCACTGAAGGGGTGCACGGCCATGACACCCCTGGTCATGGACCTAAAGCGGTGCCCGACCCTCACACCCCGGGTGATGGGGTTGAAGTGGTTCCCGGCCCTCACATCCCGGGTCATGGTGCTGATGGGGTGCCCGGCCCTCACACCCTGATTCTTGGCACTGAAATCGAGCCCGGCCCTAGCACCCTGGGTCATGGTGCTGAAGGGGTGCCCAGCCTCACACCCCGATTCATTTCACTGAAGGGGTACCCGGCCCTCACACCCCGGGCCATGGTGCTGGATTGATGACTGGCCCTCACACCCCGGGTCATGGTGCTGAGGGGGTGCCCGGCCCTCACAACCCGATTCATGGCACTGAAAGGAGGCATGGCCCTCACCCCGATTCGTGACACTGAAGGGGTGCTAGCCCTCACACCCCGGGTCATAGCACTGAAGGCGTGCCGGCACTCCTGCCAGGTCATGGCACTAAGGGGAGTGTCCGGCCCTCCACCCCCGGTCATGTAACTGGAAGGGTGTCCTGCCCTCACAGGTCATGGTACTGAAGGGGTGCCCAGTCTACCCCGATTCATGCTACTGAAAGATTTTGACCTCTGCAGTTCGCAGCACTTTAGGGGTGCCCGGCCCTCAAACCCCGTTTCATGGCACTGAACGGGTGCCCGGCCCTCACACCCCGATTCGTGACACTGAAGGGCTGCCCGGCCCTCTCACCAAGGGTCAAGGCACTGAAATCGAGCCCGGCCCTAACACCCTGGGTCATGGTGCTGAAGGGGTGCCCAGCCCTCACACCACGATTCATTTCACTGAAGAGGTGCCCGACCCTCACACCCCAGGTCATATGAAGGGGTGCCCGGCCCTCATACCCCGGTTCGCAGCACTGTAGGGGTGCCCGGCCCTCACACCCCGTATCATGGCACTGAAAGGGTGCCCGGCCCTCACACACCGGGTCATGGCACTGAAGGGGTGCCTGGCCCTCACTCCCCGGGTCATGGTGCAGGAGGGGTTCCCGGCCTTCACACCCCGGGTCATGTCACTAAAGGGAGGCCCGGCCCTCACACCCCGGGTCATGTAACTGAAGGGGTGCACGGCCATGACATCCCGGGTCATGGACCTAAAGGGGTGCCCGGCCCTCACACCCCGGGTCATGTCACTGAAGGGGTGTCCTTCCCTCACACCACGGGATAACGGTGCTGGATTGGTGCCCGGCCCTCACACCCCTGGTCATGTACCTAAAGTGGTGCTCGGCCGTCACACCCCGGGTCATAGCATTAAGGGGTGCCTGGCCCCCTTTACCCCGGGTCATGGCACTGATGAGGTGACCGGCATTCACACCCCTGGCCATGGCACTGAAGCTTTGCTCGGCCCTCACACCCCGATTCATGGCACTGAAACGGTGCCCGGCCCTCACACTCCGGGCCATGGTGCTGGAGGGTTGTCAGGCAATGACGCATCCGGGTCATGACACTGAAGGGGTGTCCTTCCCTCACACCCCGGGCCACAGTGCTGGATTGTGCCAGCCCTCACACCGGGTCATGTCACTGAAGGGGTGCCCGGCCTCACACCCGGGTCCGCTGGCACTGAAGGGTGCCTCGCCTTCCACACCCAGGTCATAGTGCTGGACAGGTGCCTGGCCCTCACACCCCGGGTCATGGTGCTGGAGGGGTTCCCGGCCTTCACACCCCGGGTCATGTCACTAAACGGGTGCCCGGCCCTCACACCCCGGGTCATGTCACTGAAGAGGTGCACGGCCATGACACCCCGGGTCATGGACCTAAAGGGGTGCCCGGCAATCACACCCCGGGTCATGGTGCTGATGGGATGCCCGGCCCTGACACCCCGGTTCATGTCACTGAAGGGGTGCCCGGCCCTCACACCCCGATTCGTGACACTGAAGGGGTGCCCGGCCCTCACACCCTGGGTCATGTCACTGAAGGGGTGCACGGCCATGACACCCCGGGTCATGGACCTAAAGGGGTGCCCGGCCCTCACACCCCGGGTCATGGTGCTGATGGGATGCCCGGCCCTGACACCCCGGTTCATGACACTGAAGGGGTGCCCGGCCCTCACACCCCGATTCGTGACACTGAAGGGGTGCCCGGCCCTCACACCCCGATTCGTGACACTGAAGGGGTGCCCAGCCCTCACACCCCGGGTCACTTCTAGCACTGAAGGTGCCAACCCTCCACCCCAGGTCATAGTGCTGGAGGGTGCCCGGCCCTCATGCAGGTCATGTCACTGAAGAGGTGCCCGGCTCTCCCCCGATTCATGAAACACCCTGGGGAAAGAGTGCCCCAGCCCTCACCCGGAGTCATGGCACTGAAAAGGTGCCCTTCCTCATACCCAGGGTCATGTCACTGAAGGGGTGCCCGGCCCTCACACCCCGATTCGTGACACTGAAGGGGTGCCCGGCCCTCACACCCCGGGTCATGGCACTGAAGGGGTGCCGGGCCCTCACACCCCGGGTCATGGTGCTGAAGGGGTGCCTGGCCCTCACACCCCGGGTCATGGTGCTGGAGGGGTGTCCGGCCTTCACATCCCAGGTCATGTCACAAAAGGGGTACCCGGCCCTCACACCCCGGGTCATGTCACTGAAGGGGTGCACGGCCATGACACCCCTGGTCATGGACCTAAAGCGGTGCCCGGCCCTCACAACCTGGGTCATGGAGTTGAAGCGGTTCCCGGCCCTCACAACCCGGGTCATGGTGCTGATGGGGTGCCCGGCCCTCACACCCTGATTCTTGTCACTGAAATCGAGCCCGGCCCTAACACCTTGGGTCATGGTGCTGAAGGGGTGCGCAGCCCTCACACCCCGATTCATTTCACTGAAGGGTTGCCCGAACCTCACACCCCAGGTCATGTGAAGGGGTACCCGGCTCTCACACCCCGGTTCGCAGCACTGTAGGGGTGCCCGGCCCTCACACCCCGTTTCATGGCACTGAAAGGGTGCCCGGCTCTCACCCCGGGTCGCCTGCTTTGAAGGTGCCTGGCCCTCACTTCCCGAGTCTCATGGTGCTGGAGAAAGTGCCAACCTTCCACACCCCAGTCATGTCACTAAAGGGTGCCCGCCCTCACACCCCGGTCATGTCTGAAGAAATTTTGTGCCACCCCGGGTCATGGTGCTGAAGGGGTGCCCGGCCCTCACACCCCGGGTCATGTCACTGAAGGGGTGCCCAGCTCTCACACTCCGGGTCATGGCACTGAAGGGGTGCCTGGCCCCACACCCCGTGTGATGGTGCTGAAGGGGTGTCAGGCCCTTACACCCCGGGTCATGTGAAAGGGTGCCCGGCTCTCACACCCCGTTTTATGTCACTGAAGGGGTGCCCGGCCCTAAAACCCCGGTTCATGTCACTTATGGGGTGCCCGGCCCTCACACTCCGGGTCTTGTAAAGGGGTGCTCGATCCTCACACCCTGGTTCAAAGCACTGGATGGGTGCTCGGCACTCACACGCCGTTTCATGGCACTTAAGGGGTGCCCGGCCCTCACACCCCGGGTCATGGCACTGATGAGGTGCCCGGCATTCACACCCCTGGACATGTCACTGAAGCTTTGCCCGGCCCTCAAACCCCTGGTCATGTACCTAAAGTGGTGCCCGGCCCTCACACCCCGATTCATGGCACTGAAAGGGTGCCCGGCCCTCACACTCCAGGCCATGGTGCTGGAGGGGTGTCAGGCCCTGACACATCCGGGTCATGACACTGAAGGGGTGCCCGGCCCAAACACCCCAGGCCATGGTGCTGGAGGGGTGCCCGGCCCTCACACCCGGGTCATGTCACTGAAAGGGTGCCCGACCCTCACACCCTGGGTCATGGTGCCTAAGGGGTGCCCAGCCCTCACACCCCGATTCATTTCACTGAAGGGGTGCCTGACCCTCACACCTCAAGTCATGTGAAGGGGTACCCGGCCCTCACACCCCGGTTTGCAGCACTTTAGGGGTGCCCGGCCCTCACACCCCGTTTCATGGCACTGAAAGGGTGCCCGGCCCTCACACCCCGGGTCATGGCACTGAAGGGGTGCTTTGTCCTCACACCCCATGGCATGGTGCTGAAGGGGTGCCAGGCCCTCACACCCCGGTTCATAACACTGTAGGGATGCCCTGCCCCCACACCCCGTTTCATGTCACTGAAGGGGTGCCCGGCCCTAAAACCCCGGTTCATGTCACTTATGGGGTGCCAGGCCCTCACACTCCGAGTCATGGTGCTGGAGGGGTGCCCAGCCCTGACACCCCGGGTCTGGTGAAGGGGTGCCCTACCCTCACACCCTGGTACAAAGCAATGTATGGGTGCCCTGCACTCACACCCCGTTTCATGGCACTTAAGGGGTGCCCGTTCCACACACCCCGGGTCATGGCACTGATGAGGTGCACGGCCCTCACACCCCTGGCCATGGCACTATAGCTTTGCCCGGCCCTCACACCCCTGGTCATGGCACTGAAGGGGTGCCTGGCTCTCACACCCCGGGTCATGGTGCTGGAGGGGTGCCCAGCCCTCATACAGGCCATGGTGCTGGAGGGTGTCCAGGCAACACATCCAGGTCATGACACTGAAGGAGTGCCCAGCCCTCCACTCCGGGCCATAGTGCTGGAGGGTGCCCGGACATCACACCCCTATTCATGGCACTGAACGGGTGCCCGGTCCTCACACCCTTGGTCATGTCACTGAAGGGTGCTCAGCCCTCACACCCCGGGTCATGGCACTAAAGGGGAGCCCGGCCCTCACACCCCAGGTCATGGTGCTGAGGAGTGCCCGGCCCTCACACCCCGGGTCATGTCACTGAATGGGTGCCCGGCTCTTACACCCCGGGTCATGTCACTGAAGTGGTGCCCAGCCCTCACACCCCGGGTCATGTCACTAAAGCGGTGCCCAGCGCTCACACCCCGGATCATGGCACTGATGAGGTGCCCGGCCCTCACACCCCTGGCCATGGCAGTGAAGGTTTGCCCGGCCCTCAAACCCCTGGTCATGTTCCTAAAGTGGTGCCCGGCCCTCACACCCCGGGTCATAGCACTAAATGGGTGCCCGGCC
>NW_024723790.1:0-17610 GCF_018991925.1 Homarus americanus
CGGAGGATACCGATTTTCAAGAAGGGAGATAGATCACTATCCTCTAACTTCCGTCCAATCAGTTTAACATCAATTGTAGGCAAATTACTGGAAGCAATAATTTCAAACTCTACTCGAAATCACCTGGAGAAGCACAAGTTGATCAATGATTCCCAATATGGCTTCACAAGCGGGCGTTCATGTTTGACTAATCTAGTAACATTAGCAAAGCCTTCGACAAAGTCCCCCACGACAGACTAATAAGAAAAGTGGAGGCTCGTGGCATTGGGGGCGATATTCTAAAATGGATTAGGGCGTGGTTACAGGACAGGAAACAGCGAGTAAGCACTAAATCCGGTTGGAGTAGCGTCACTAGTGGAGTACCCCAAGGCTCAGTACTTGGACCATTATTATTTATTATATACATAAACGACATAGATATCGGCGTAGACAGCAACAAAAGTAAATTTGCTGATGACACTAAAATAGGACGTGTTATTAAATCTGATGAGGACTCCGCTAAACTACAGGAAGATCTAAGCAAATTTTTCAAATGGTCTGAAAAATGGCAGATGAAATTCAATGTGGATAAATGTAAAGTACTTTGTCTAAGAGATATAAACAGCGAAACCAGATACCAGATGAACAACGATGTTACAGAGAAATCCGACTGTGAGAAAGATTTAAGATTAATGATAAGTAGAATCTTAAGCTAAGTAAACAATGTGTATTTGCTCGAAACAAGGCTAACAAAGTACTTGGGTTCATACAAATGAGTGTTAGTTACAAGACTAGCGGGGCCATCCTAAAACTATATCTTGCTAAACAAAGATGACATTACAAAGGTACTCAAACTATCCAACGAGTAGCGAACTCGTAACAATGGTTTTAAATTAGACAAATTTAGATTTAGGCGCGAGATAGGTAAACAATGGTTTGGCAATAGAGTAGTGGACGAGTGGAACAAGTTACCAAACATCATCATTAGCTCGAATACGCTGGATAGCTTCAAACACAGGCTGGATGGATATATGAGCAATAGGGGTTGGGTGTAAATGGGACTGCCCAGTATGGGCCAATATGCCCGCTGCTGTTTCCTCCATTCTTGTGATCTTATGAGGGCGAGGGGCGTCCTGTAAAGGGTAAGGAACGTCCTGTGAGGGGGTGAGTCAGGGGGCGTCCTGTGAGGGGTGAGGAGGTCGTGGGTGGGTGGTGAAGAGCCCGGGGTAGCGCGGCCTGGGAGACATAATGGCAGGTGGAGGGCCCTTGTGAGGAGGAGGACTGCCTTCTCCTCCTCCTCCAGTAGAAGAAGTCAAGCGGGTCTTTTCCCCTTCAATCTCCTCCCCACCCCCACCTCTCTTCTTCTTCTTATCTCTCCTCCTTCCTTCCTTCCTTTCTCCTCAAGCAGAAGTAGTCATCACCTCCTGCAACTATTTCTTCCTTCCGTTCTTACTTCTCCTCATCCTCCTCCACTCCTTCCTACAGCACCACCTCCCTTCTTCCTCCTGCTTGTCTTAAAGAAAACGTCATCCTCCTCCTCCTCCTTCCTCAAGTAGCAGACGAGACTCCCTCACACCACACTCGCCTCGGGACGGACAGACAAACAAATATGTTCTTTATATCACATCTATATAAAACTCAAACTCCTTATATCAGCTATATATACCAACCATACAATACAAAGTCTGTGTATGTATTAAAAAGTATATGTATTATTTAACCTTTGTATATGTAAAAATTATTATACGCGTCATGGTTAATCTTTAAGCTGGATAGATGAAGTGTTTTGTTGGATGGAGAGGTTGGACACGGCTAGGCTAGGTTAGGTTAGGTTAGGTTAGATTAGGCTAGACTAGACTTTTGCTGGCTACTGGATCCTGTGATGTATAGTTAACAAGTGGGGACATTTAATGCCCTTTACGCTCTGGGGTCAGTTCAAGCGGGGTCAGCCGGGCTCAACTAACATGAAAGAAGACACCAGCAAATTCTTTATAAAGCACTGCTGAATTTTAGAGACCTCAATTTAGAAGGTAACACTGGCCGACTCAATATTTGATATAGGGCATGGTGGCCATCCCTCCAGCAGAACACACACACACACACACACACACTGACATTTACTCACTCAGACAATTAAGAACACCCATCATACCGTTCCCGTTTTCTGTCACAACCGTTCACGTTTTCTGTCACAACCGTTCACCTTTTCTATGTCACAACCGTTCACGTTTTCTATATCACAACCGTTCCCGTTTTCTATGTCACAACCGTTCCCGTTTTCTATATCACAACCGTTCCCGTTTTCTATATCACAACCGTTCCCGTTTTCTATATCACAACCGTTCCCGTTTTCTGTCACAACCGTTCCCGTTTTCTATGTCACAACCGTTCCCGTTTTCTATGTCACAACCGTTCCCGTTTTCTATATCACAACCGTTCCCGTTTTCTATGTCACAACCGTTCCCGTCACCCCCCACACCCACCGTTCATAATATATTTTTACCCCTCCCCACACACACACAAATGCCAATTACAAAACACTATTAACATCACACAAGAACAATAAAAAGTTTTAATGCAGTGACCGGATGTTATTCTCGTCACAGAAAACTTGACCAAGTGTAAACACGACGGGGGAAAAAAAACGCGCGCCTAATTTAGCGGGAAACTAATGGCGGCGGTGGAAAGTCTATTGGGGATCTATCAACACTAATATTAGGTAGAAAATAATGATAATGTTAGGTGGTGACGTTGTAAACTAGACAGGTGGTGAAGGTATCATAAAGGTGGTGAACTATGCCACCTGTGAATACTAATCAGAGAATACCTTACCTGAGGGCCAGTTTACCAAGTCATGTACACAGTAATGGTCGGTGTTATGATAAAAGAAACGTACTTATACACGTTAGTAATGGTGTAGTGTTAACCTGAGTATGAATAGGAATGTAGTTAAAAGCGACTGTGTTGGTCTGGAGAAATGTCATCAGGTCATGCTACACCAGTAGATGTGGTCAATGGTGTTGGTGGTGTGGTGTTGGTGAAATTGCTGGTGGTGTAGTGCTGGTGGTGTGGTGTTTGGTGGTGTAGTGTTGGTGGTGTGGTGTGATGGGTGTGGTGTTGAGCAGTGTAGCCAGTGTTGGTGGTGTGGTGTTGGTGGTGCTGGTGGTGTGGTGTTGGTGGTGTGGTGTGGTGTTGAGTGGTGTGTGGTGTGGTGTTGGTGGTGTGGTGTTGAGTGGTGTAGTGTTGGTGGTATGGGTACTGCTTATGACCACACTGCCCTGCCATCTTATACGTTCGTCTACACCACCTTATCCCCCACCCATTCCCCCACTACATACTACAACCTATCATTCCCATACACCACCCACTGAGTAAACTGTGACCACACCCACTCACCCACCCACCCACCCACCCAACGTGAACCGGAGACGTAATAACCGATGCCAAGCTGCCGACCCTGACATTCCTCGTCGTCGGCGCCTCAACGACACAAAATTAAAAAATATGGAAAAAGCCATTTGAAGATTTTATTGCATAGTGAAGTGCGCCGGTGATTGCTCGAGCCGCCCGCACAACAAGGGCGTAACGCACCTACGACGGCTGGAGGTCACTATCCACTCTACCCCTCCCCTCCCTAGCCAGTATCATCCCCCGCAACACTAGCCGTATCATCCCCACCAACACCCCCCCAACCAGACCTGGGACCGGCTTCGGTTTCTGGAATCCAGGTATTTCGGCTTGGATTCGGCTTCGGAGTCACACCTGACCTGATCCTTGACCTTTGTGTTACGAAAGCCCAGGTGTATACTGTGACGTCACGACCCAGCTGATCCCTCACATGTCTTTTGGTCTATACTCACCTGACCTGAACTGACCTCACCTGACCTGAACTGACCTCACCTGACCTGAACTGACCTCACCTGACCTGAACTGACCTCACCTGACCTGAACTGACCTCACCCCCAGCCTGAACCCGGCCTCACCCCAATGACCTGAACTGACCTCCACCTGACCTCCACCTGACCTAGACTGACCTCCTGGCCTGAACTGACCTCACCCTGACCTGACCTGAACAGTACCTCCACCTGACTAGACGAGCCTCACCTGACCTGGGCAGGCCTCACCTGGCCTGGAACTGAACAAGGGGAGGAAAGAAAGCTTGGAGAAAGAGAGGTAAAGAGAAGATAAGGAATAATTGTAATAATATCAAACATGTAGAAAATTTAAAAATAAAATCTGTAGACAAATACTGATGGCTGTTGCTGTAAGTTGTCAAAATATTTACCTTATAACGAAACAACTGCGTTATAACGAAGTACCCGTATAACGAAATACCTACGTTATAAATAGTTATTATTGCGAACTAACGAAAGAAAAACCTCGGAGACATTCTGTGTAAAGCTCTGAGAGAGAGATAACACTACACACACACACACACACACACACACACACACACACACACACACGTATCACCTAGTATAACACAGCGCAAAAAAGGCATAAGTGACCATTAATAACACAGTGCAACAATGGCATAAGTGACCATTTATAACACAACACAGTGTAACAAGGGCATAAGTGACCCCCCCAAATAAATAATAATAAATTTTTTCCTTTAAAGATTTATTGAGGGATTATAAGGAAAGGTTTATGTTTACTATATTGGTGCACTGGTTTATATTGATACACTGGTTTATATTGGTACACTGGTTTATATTGGTGCACTGGTTTATATTGGTGCACTGGTTTATGTTGGTGCACTGGTTTATATTGGTGCACTGGTTTATATTGGTGCACTGGTTTATATTGGTGCACTGGTTTATATTGGTGCACTGGTTTATATTGGTACACTGGTTTATATTGATGCACTGGTTTATATTGGTGCACTGGTTTATATTGGTGCACTGGTTTATATTGGTGCACTGGTTTATGTTGGTGCACTGGTTTATATTGGTGCACTGGTTTATATTGGTACACTGGTTTATATTGGTACACTGGTTTATATTGGTACACTGGTTTATATTGGTACACTGGTTTATAATGGTGCACTGGTTTATATTGGTACACTGGTTTATATACGTTTTGGAACTCACTGGTTTATAAGTGGTGTCTTACTCTTATCAGGTCATTCCAGAGGTCATACGAGGTCACTACAGGTTATATAATATCACTCTAAAGACAGACAGACAGACAGACAGACAGACAGACAGGGCAGACAGACGCGCTCTTCTCAATCTGTCTCATTCTTTCACGACGGGACAAAAATTAACATGTACTGTTACTAGAGGAAAAGCTAATGGCACCAATGGAACAATAACAAGTACCAATGGAACAATAACACGGACTGATGGAACAATAACATGTACCAATGGAACAATAACATGCACCAATGGAACAATAAGTACCAATGGAGCAATAACACGTACCAATGGAACAATAAGTACCAATGGAATAATAACACGTACCAATGGAACGAACAATCTAGACAAGCTGATCTAGAGGGAGCGGGTACACTATTTGCAGTGGTACAAATGCCCAGGAAAATCTGGTACAACTATTCATACATTAAACATGATACAACACCCAACAACCACGCAACACTATGCAACACGCGTCACTATGCAACACGCACTATGCAACGCGCGTCACTATGCAACACGCAACACTATGCAACACGCGTCACTATGCAACCCGCAACACTATGCAACACGCGTCACTATGCAACCCGCAACACTATGCAAACCGCAACACTATGCAACCCGCAACACTATGCAACCTGCAACACTATGCAACACGCAACACTATGCAACCTGCAACACTATGCAACACACTACACAAAAAATGCAACACGGCAATGGAAAGAGGCCAGACTACGTAGACCAAACAGAGGAGGAGGCACTAGAACACAAGGAGAGAGAGAGAGAGAGAGAGAGAGAGAGACACGACCGGCTCACAACGCCACAAATAAATCCAGGATAAATTGATACTCGGCGTCGATAATAACCTGAGAAAGATATTTGTTTTGCTGCGATAGCGAGGTGACACGACGAGGCGGACCTAACCTCCTGAAAACACCCCCCTAGCCTCGCCTCCTGCTGGTGGTGGTGGAGGAGGAGTGTTGAGGGAGAGAGTTGATGGAGGAGGTTGAGGGGAGGAGAGGGAGATAGTGGTGGTGGTGGAGTGGTGATGGAGTGTTGGCGTAGTGAGGGAGGGAGGAGGGAAAGAAGGTACCACCAACCCAGTTCACCCCTCCTCCTCAGTCCTTCCTCCTAGTGGTGGTGGAGGAGGTGTTGGTGTGTTGGAGGAAGGAGAACAACAGGCGGAGGGGAGGTGTTTTGGAGGGAAGAAAGAAGACAAAGGGAGAGTTGTGTGTTGTTGTAGGTGTGTTGGAGAGGGGAGAGAGCTGGTGGCGTCGGTCATGGTGGAGAGAGAGGACAAAGAGGGAGAAATGGTGGCGGTGAAGGGGAGGGAGGACGTGATGATGGAGGGAGGGGAGGGACGGTGATGATGGAGGGAGGGAGGAAATTGGTGTTGATGGTGTTTGAGTGTTGAGGAAGGAAAAGGTGGTGATAGTAGTGTTGGAGCCTGATGGTGTGTGTGTGTGTGTGTGTGTGTGTGTGTGTGTGTGTGTGTGTGTGTGTGTGTCACAATAAACATCAACAACACATAAACAAAACATTTAAAATCCTAAACACTTCTATAAAAAAAATCTTCCGCTCTAATCCATCCATCCATACATCCATCCATACATCCATCTATCCATCCGTACATCCATCCATTCATCCATCCATTCATCCATCCATCCAATCATCCAATCATCCATGTGACGCAATACAACAAAATCATAATGTTAGTCTTACAACCCCGACCACTACCACGGCATATCAATACAAATGAAGAATTACGGCCAACAGACAGATAAAACCTCATGGAACAACAACAACAACAACAACACCTTTATGACACTAATAACATGGGGGAGGGGGAGGTAGGGGGAGGGAGGGGTAGGTGGGGGGGGAGAGGAAATCAATAATAAATAAATATATAACTAAAATCCAATGATAAAAAGATGACACGCGAGAGAGAGAGAGAGGAGAGAGAGAGAGAGAGAGAGAGAGAGAGAGAGAGAGAGAGAGAGAGAGAGAGAGAGAGAGAGAGAGCAACAACAAAAATTATAAATGGTGTTTCTGTATCCTCTCTCTTTTCCTTCTCTCTCCTTGGTCATTCTCCCTATTTCCTCACTCCCTCCCTCCCTCCCTCCTAAGTTACATATATACACACACTACAAAAGAGAGAGAGAGAGATAGATAAAAAAAGCAATATATATATGTGAGAGCTTAGCAAAGAGAGAGAGAGAGAGAGAGAGAGGGGGGAAGGAGGGAAGGGAAAGAGAGGGAGGGACAGGGAAGGTGAGGGATAGATACAGGCAGGGCGGAGGTCCGTTTTCGTGCCACGCGCAACTCTGAACACTGGCACGACAGGAATGTACAAATTAACAGACTTTCTGAATATCAAAGGACATAGCGCTGTTTCCAATCTGCTTGGTAAAATGCGATATATGGCACCATCCAGCGAGCTCCTCACTCTCCCCCCACCTCCCCCACTACACCGGCCCACACTTACATTTGATAACACTTCTGAAATACGGATCAGGTGGGGGATAAATGTGTTAGAGCAGCTTTTGGAAGGAGGCTGGTGAGAAAGAAATATTACGATGTATGTCAGAAAGGATAGCAGGGATAGTAATCTAGTGGTTGGTTGTTGGTTGGTTGGTTGGTTGGTTGGTAGTGGTGGGCAAATAAATAGGTGGTGGTAGTGGTAGAAAGGTGGGTGGTAATTGGTAGGTAGTGGTGACAGGGTGGTGGTGGTGGTGGTAGGAAGTGGTGATTGGGAAGTGGTGATTGGGAAGTGGTGATTGGGGAAGTGGTGATAGTAGTGGCGGCCGGATTGGGTAGAAACACTGCGGCCGGTCTCTCATTACTCATCTGGTCACTCTGGTACAGATTAAAGGCAATTAAGACTTTAGTGCTCAGAGGTAGGAAACCCGATAATAAAATGTGTGTATTGCGGTGGTGGTAATATGATGGTGGCAGCGACATAATTCTCTCTTGCCCTGGCTGCAGCTTCCATCTAGCCAGGGGTCGTGGGGAAAAGGAGGAGGGGGAAGAGGGAAAAGATAATCATTCACTATTGGGAAACCAATAGAGGGAAAATTCTTCACATTTCCCACACACACACACACACACACACACACGGCTCCACGATTCTGTGTTCTCAAAGGAAAGTCAACAATTAAAGGGGGGGGGAGAGGGGATATATATATATTCATGGGTGTAAATAAGAAAAAAATATGGGGTTAAAATAGTGAAAAGGTGAGTGTGAGAGCGAGGCGTAGAGGTGGTGGTAAGATGGTGCTGATTCCTGCTGAAACAAGGCAGGGAACCTTGTTAGTGTGTGAAAGGGAGGGGAGGAAGGGGAGGTGAGGAAAGAGGGCGGTTGGGTGGGCAGGTGGGCGGGTGTGAGGGAAGGGATACAAGGAGGGGGGGAAGGGAAGAGGAGCCGGCAGGCAGCCACCCTTCCCCCTCTCTCCTTTATAACGGCGGCAACATCAAAGGAAACTGGTAATCGAAAAGCCCTTTGAACTAGAGCGCAAATCAGATTTTCGCTCGAGTACGCCGCCGTCACATCTACCAGCTGTGGAGCCTGGCGTGGTGCGGCTCTCTCTACTGCAGCAACACGCACCCTACACCCTGTACAGCATTACACCTGTTCACACACCCCTCACTCTTCACACGTTGCCATTCGCTTATGGAGGAGAGGAGGAAGAGAATGACGAGGAAGGGGAGGAGGAGGAGAGCCAGCCAGCTAGATCGAGGCTTGGTGGCACACGACCTGTTCCAAATCCTCCTTTTATCCTCCTCCTCCTCCTCCTCCTCCTCCTCCTCCTCCTCCTCCTCCTCCTCCTCTTCCTATTCCTCCTCCAACTTCACTTCAAATCCTCCTCCTTTCCTCCTAAGATGACTAAATATTTCTCCTCTTCCTCCATCATTGTGACTCCCAATTTTCCTCCTCCTTCCCAAACATGACTCTCCTCCTCCTCCCTCAATTTAACTCCTCCTCCTCCTCCTCCCTCCTGCAACCAAACGCCTCTCCTCCTCCATCACGACTCCAAATCTTTCCCCATCCTCCTCCTTCTTCCTCAGTGTACAATAACACCTGTGTCTTCCTAGGGGCTAATCAGTCCCCACTGATGACATCAACACACACACACACACACACACACACACACACACACACACACACACACACACCTTTCCTTCCCCAAATCCGAGAGACTTAATGGGTCAGTCAAAAGCTCTTAGCAGGTGTCAGAGAGAGAGAGAGAGAGAGAGAGAGAGAGAGAGAGAGAGAATAAGGGTGGACAGACAGACGAGGAGAGAGGGACAAGAAAATGAGATGACATGTAGTGGGGAGAGAGAGGTGAGGGAAGAGGGGAGAGTGAGGAAGGAGAGAGGTGGAAGAGGTCAAACTAGGTGAGGTTAGTGTTGGGGTGGTGATAGTAATGGTGGTTATTGGTGGTGATGGTTGGTGGTGGTGGGTGGTGGTGGTGGTTGGTGGTGGTGGTTGGTGGTGATGGTGGTTATTGGTGGTGATGGTTGGTGGTGATGGTTGGTGGTGATTGGTGGTGATGGTGGTTGGTGTTGGTGATGGTGGTTGGTGGTGGTGATTGTGGCTGTGATAGTGGTGGTGGTTGCAGTGGTAATGATGGTGGTGATTGGTGGTGGTGGTGTCGGCGTCTCACGAGGTCACCACTGGCACCTGTACTACTCAGGTCACCTGGAGGTCATCAGTGCCACTAGCAGCTGCGTTCTTGATACGCCTTCATGATGCCACGTCAGGATCAGAGTGCCAGTATGGTGGTGTGGTATACATGGTGGTATGGTGGTGTGGTATACATGGTGGTATGGTGTGGGTATACATGGTGCCAGTATGGTGGTGTGGTATACATGGTTATGATATGGTGGTGGGGTATACATGGTGCCAGTGTGGTGGTGTGGTATACATGGTGCCAGTATGGTGGTGTGGTATACATGGTGCCAGTATGGTGGTGTGGTATACATGGTGCCAGTATGGTGTGTGGTATACATGGTTGCCAGTATGGTGGTGGGTATACATGGTTGCCAGTGTGGTGGTGTGGTATGCATGGTGCCAGTATGGTGGTGTGGTATACATGGTTGCCGGTATGGTGGTGGGGTATGCATGGTTGCCAGTATGGTGGTGTGGTATGCATGGTGCCAGTGTGGTGGTGTGGTATGCATGGTTGTGGTGGTGTGGTATGCATGGTTGCTTGAGTATGGTGGTGTGGTATACATGGTGCCAGTGTGGTGGTGTGGTATGCATGGTGCCGGTATGGTGGTGTGGTATGCATGGTGCCAGTATGGTGTGTACGTGGTTGCCGGTGTGGTGGTGTGGTATGCATGGTTGCCGTGTGGTGGTGAGATATGCTGTTGTGGTGTGGTGGTGGGGATATGCATGGTGCCAGTATGGTGGTGTGGTATGCATGGTGCCATGGTATGGTGGTGTGGTATACATGGTTGCCAGTGTGGTGGTGTGGTATACATGGTGCCAGTATGGTGGTGTGGTATACATGGTGCCAGTGTGGTGGTTGTGGTATACGTAGTTGCCAGGTATGGTGGTGTGGTATACATGGTGCCAGTATGGTGGTGTGGTATACATGGTGCCAGTATGGTGGTGTGGGTATACATGGTGCCAGTATGGTGGTGTGGTATGCATGGTGCCAGTATGGTGGTGTGGTATGGTTGCTTGATGTGGTGGTGAGGGGTATACATGGTGCCAGTATGGTGGTGAGGTATGCATGGTTGCCAGTATGGTGGTGTGGTATACATGGTGCCGTGTGGTGGTGTGGTATACATGGTGCCTGGTATGTGTGGTGGTGAGGTGTGCATGGTGCTTGGTATGGTGGTGTGGTATACATGGTGCCAGTATGGTGGTGTGGTATACATGGTGTGTGTGGTGGTGTGTACATGGTGCCAGTATGGTGGTGTGGTATACATGGTGCCAGTATGGTGGTGAGATTGTACATGGTTGCTTGGTATGGTGGGTGTGGTATACATGGTGCCAGTATGTGGTGGTGTGGTATACATGGTGCCTGGTATGGTGAGGTGTGGTGTACATGGTGTGCCAGTATGGTGGTGTGGTATACATGGGCCAGTGGTGGTGGGGTATCATGGTGCCAGTATGGTGGTGTGGTATACATGGTTTGCCAGTATGGTGGTGAGGTATGCATGGTGCCAGTATGGTGGTGTGGTATACATGGTGCCAGCTGTGGTGGTGTGGAATTTATGCATGGTGCCAGTATGTGGTGGTGTGGTATACATGGTGCCAGTGTGTTGGTGTATTTATACATGGTGCCGGTATGGTGGTGTGGTATACATGGTGCCGGTATGGTGGTGTTTGGTATACATGGTTGCCATATGGTGGTGAGGTATACATGGTGCCAGTATGGTGGAGTGGGGTATGCATGGTGCCAGTATGGTGGTGTGGTATACATGGTGCCAGTATGGTGTGGTATACATGGTGCCAGTATTGGTGGTTGTGGTATACGTGCCAATTATGGTGGTGTGTTATACTATATACCGGGAAAATGATATACAATGTCTCCTATATATCTCTCTCTCTCTCTCTCTCTCTCTCTCTCTCTCTCTCTCCCCTTCACACCCCGTAATTCTGGTTGAAGATGACATGAGCTAAAACAGCGCTAATCACTAACGGGTTTATGAATTATCATTGGCTTTTCAATTGGGACAATTAAGTGCTTAATCCATATTCAAAATAATAATAATAATAATAATAATAATTTCAGTCAATATACAGTATATGTACAGTGTTGTGTGTGTGTGTGTATATGTGTGTGTGTGTGTGTGTGTGTGTGTGTGTGTGTGTGTGTGTGTGTGTGTGTGTGTGTGTGTGTGTGTGATAATATTTGTAATAATTAACGGTTTATTGAAAGGAGCTGTGAGAGGCTGAAAATATACAGTTATATTTGGGAATGGTTACGGATTACAAATAATGTATACATCATTAGTGACACAAATAAGACATATATTATCTAGATGGGAAAGATCAAACTACTGTTCGACTTATGTTGACATTGTAGGGGTGTGTGTGTGTGTGTGTGTGTGTGATGCTTGAGACTGTCTGCCTGTCTGTCGGTCCTGTTTGTACCGTGTAATTTAAGTCTCTCCTCCTCTCTCTCTCTCTCTCTCTCTCTCTCTCTCTCTCTCTCTCTTATCATATAATCCTCTTGGATTTCATGAGGAGATTCCAAGAGTTGGATGAGGGTGAAAGAGGTGAAAGGGAGGGCATATAGGGAATGAGGGGGGAGGATGTAAAGGGAGGGAAGGATGAGAGGAGGGAGTGTTGATGTTAGGGGGGAGGGGGGTAGGGAGAGTGAATATTAAGGGAGTGAAGGGAGTTTGTAAAAGAAGAAGAGTGGAAGAGAGGCAGTAGGAAGGGTGAGGAAGGAGTAATGGTGGCGAGGAAGGGAGATGAGTAAGAAGGAGGAGGAAGAGTAAGAAAATAGGAGAGGGAAGAGAGAAGGAAGAGGGAAGATGATGAAGGGAGAGAGGAAGAAGAGGAACACAAGAATGGAGGAAGCAGGCAGGCCTATTGGCCCATACTGGGCAGTCCTATTACACAACCCCTTTTATCATATATCCATCAACCTATGTTTGACTGTCAGAGTATTCGAGTTAATGGTGATATTGGTAACTTGTTCTGTTCTCCTCACTCCTTTTAAACCAGTGTTTACCTATTTCACGCCTAAATCTGAATTGTTTTAAAACCTTTATACAGTCCGCTCCTGGTTGGATAGTTTGAGTACATATTCTTTGCTTTAGCCGGCTGACTTCCATTTATACCTCGATTATATCGCCCCTCACTCTACGTCTCGAGGAGTGCAAATTAAGAATCTTTAACCTGTCTCTGTACTCAAGGTCCTAATGCCTGGGTTAGTTCTTTCCATTCTCCTCTGAATCTTTTTCGAGTTCTATATCCATTCTGTAATACGGTGACCAGAACTGAACTGCGTAATCAGGTGTGGTCTCACAGAAGTGCAAGAATATAAGTTTTGGGATGCCTCGCTAGTCTTGGAACCTTTACTCCTTTGTATGAACATGTGCTTCATTAGCCTTGTTGCGAAGCAAATACACATCATTTACTTGGCTTAAGATTCTTCCTTATATTACTCCTAGTCTTCTCACAGTGGTTCTCATATAACATCGTTGTTCATCTCGTATCTCTGTTTACATCTCTCTAGGCTAAATTGCTTTTACATTTGTCCACATTATGTATTTCATCAGCCACGAGAGGGAGGAAGGAGGAAGAAGAAGGAAGGATCTTCAAGCGGTGGGTACTTGTGTTTTGGGGATCACTACACACACACACACACACACACACACACACACACACACACACACACACACACACACACACACACACACACACACACACACACACACACACACACACACACACACACACACACACACACACACACACACACACACACACACACACACACACACACACACACACACACACACACACACACACACACACACACACACACACACACACACACACACACACACACACACACAGCACACACACACACACACACACACACACACACACACACACACACACACACACACACACACACACACACACACACACACACACACACACACACACACACACACACACACACACACACACACACACACACACACACACACACACACACACACACACACACACACACACACACACACACACACACACACACACACACACACACACACACACACACACACACACACACACACACACACACACACACACACACACACACACACACACACACACACACACACACACACACACACACACACACACACACACACACGACTGTAGGTATTTGTAGATTATTTTAAAAAAAATTCACTAAAGCTATCCAGAGTGCAGGTATTCTGCATTACCAGTGTTTCTCTACCTGACCTTACCTGTGGAGTCTAATTAAAGTGGAGAGTCTCGGTGAAATTCTGGAGGCCATTTTGGATGTCAGTTACTCTGTTTTACCTGTAGTGTAAAATTGTTGGGGTTTACCTGTACTTGTTTACCTGTACTTACCTGTTGGCTAGTGATCAATGAATCTCGTGAAGACTCATGCTAACACACACACACACACTATCGGTGACCAATATCATAAACCACACAGGTGGTTTGAAGTACATTTTCCTTCACCCCTGATGTGAGACGATGTACACTCACACTATGTAGACGATCAAACACTTTTCACTTACATTGGCCTTTTTTTTTTTTTTCTCTGTGTATTCTGTGTAATATTCTGGGGTGTAGATGTTGAAGATGTGTGACAGATTTGTTGTTTTCGTGAGATCACCTGGTTAGAGACTCAGTTTATTGCACCAGGAGTGTAAATGTTTTGATGTTCCTTGGGTGTTAGGTGGGGTGGGGTTAGGGTTAGGTGTGTGGGGTTGGGTTAGGTGGGGTGGGGTTGGTGGGGTTGGGTTAGGTTAGGTGAGGTGGGGTTAAGTGGGGTGGGGTTGGGTTTGGGTGGGGTGGGGTTGTGATTGGTGGGGTGGGGTTGGGTTAGTGGGTGGGGGTTGGGGTGAGTTAGGGTTTGGTTTGGGTTGGGATTAGGTGTTAAACATCTGGTGAGAATGTTAGGGGTGTTTAATTTTCAGGTGATTTTATGCCACCATTGTCTGATGTTGGTGGCTGGTAACTGAGTGGTAGTGATCGCAGTGGTGGTGGTGGTGATACCGATTGTGGTGGTAATGATGAAGGTAGTGGTTTTGGTCGTGAAGAAGTACTGGTGACTGGCAGTCGTATGGGCAGTGTTGGAACAATGAGGGAGGAGGTGGTGGTGGTGGTGGAGGAGGTGGTGGTGGTGTGGTGGTGGTGGTGGTGGTAGTGTGACAGCTCCTACAGACAGCCATCTAGTGATACTAACTAGCTGGAGGTTAGTCATGATGGGGGTGGTAAGGGGTGGAGGGGCGGGCGTGGTAGGGGTGGAGGGACGGGCGTGGTGTGTGGAAGGACAGGCGTAGTAGAGATGGAGGGGGCGGGCGTGGTATGGGGTGGAGGGGGCGGGCGTGGCGTGTAATGGCGGTAGTTACAGCGTGGACGGTGGCGCGGGTGCTCTTCCACGCCTGGTGGTTATTATGGTGGCCACGTCTTCTACGGACGCTCTCAACTCCTGAATGTACGGGTTCTCGTTCTACTGGGTCAATACTGTCTCTATTGCTGGCCGGATGGATGGCCAGAAAAATGTCTACCACAAGATGTACTATGCACATTTTTGCTTGGTAGACTAATAATACTGTTACTTCACATGTTAAGGTAGTGCCACCTGACACTTACCTTAGAATGTTTGGCCATTTCACATACTTTTTAGTACTCATTAGCACATCACTGTGAGTACTATACATGGTGGTCACGTAGTACTATGTTAAGGGTGTTACAGGTTTAACTACGTGGAGTCGATCAGGGGTTTTTGCTATAATATATGGAATAATGATAATGAAAACTGAATTTTTATGGGAGTACAATGAAAATAGATGGTTAATACAGCTGCCGAGATATAAGGGGGTGGAAGTGGGCCGTCCAAACAGCTTGATGGGTTTCCTGACGAAGGTTCCTGGGGGCAGAGAAGGTGTGGACAGGTGACAATGAGGTCATATTGTGCTGGCAACGGCTTACCTGGCCTCTCCCTGCCTCTTGCACACACAATCATGTGATGAATGACCATTACCACCTATTTGACTGAGACACACACACACACACACACACACACACACACACACACACACACACACACACACACACACACACACACACACATGTTATTTTACACTTTATACGTTGACGATGACTTCTTAAGACTCCTCTTTTTTTTTCTTGTTTTTACTCTCTCTTAATAAATGTTTCTTACTACATCTTACTCTTCTCTTTCACATCATCTATTCTTCACAATGATAGTTAGATGGTGCTTCTGTTCTTCCTGATGCTCTACCATATTTTTCACCCCACCATGATATAGACCTATTCTACCATAATTCACTGACCCAATATGATATAGTCTACCATGACGCACTCATAACAGTTTGGTGGGCGCTATGAAGGTGTGTGGTCTGGAAGGTAAAGTGTTAGTAGGAGGGTTAAATAGTCTGATATTGAATGGTAAACGGGTGGTGGACGGCTCGTTAGACAATGCGAGGCTGGAGGCAACGACAGCGACACAATGATACAGGACGGCCCGTGGCACCCCCCTCCCCTCCTCACCTACCTTCTGCCCTTGAACTCCCTACTTCCTCCTCCCTCTCCACCCCTTTCCTGCCCCATCTAAAATTTCCCCCTCCCACTTCCCGTGTCTCCAGTCTCCTGATAAACTCTTTCCTCATCTCGGCTATGGCAGTAATGCCATCACCTCTCCTTACTTCAACCAAAAGCACCCTACCCCCCCTACCTCACCTGTGGTGCCCCTACCCCTACTCATCTGTAGGCACCCTACACAGAACACACCCTCCTCCCCCCCCACAACCTCTTTCTCTCCATGACACACTTGCCCGTCTCCACCCCCCTGAAAACCTCCCCTCCCCCGGCGCTCCTCCCCTAGGGTGACTGGTGGCCCCCTAGCCACCTGACCATCCTTCCCCCTTCCCCCTGCAGTGGCCCGGGCAGCCCGCCCTGTACAGAGCAGCTCCGGTTTCTTTGTCTTTACAGGTGTGTGCGTTACACACAGTGGGGCTCTTGCAGGCGACCTCCGACCTATTGTCCCACTCTCGCCTCTGTTTCCTGCTCATGTTTGGGTCTCGCGAGAGCAAGCCCCCAGAGCGGCCACCTCCTGAGCCGGTCTGCTTCCAGAGTCGGCCTTTCCTGAGGCCAGTCACCTTCAGGGGCAGCCACCTCCTGAAGCCAGTCACCTGTCAGGGCCGGCCTCTTGAGACCAGTCACCTTCCAGGGGCAGCCTCCTGGAGCCAGTCACCTTCCAGGGGCAGCCACCTCCTGAAAGCCAGTCACCTGTCCAGGGCCGGCCACCTCCTTGAGGCAGTGCCATCAGGGGCAGCCACCTCCTGAAAGTCGGTCACCTGTCAGGGGCAAGCCACCTCCTGACAGGTCACCTGTCAGGGCCAGCCCACCTCCTGAAAGCCGGTCACCTGTCAGGGGCCAGCCACCTCTTGAGCCAGTCACCTTCCAGGGTGAGCACCTCCTTGGGACAGCCAACTCTTGGCAGGGTAGGCGCAGGTCAACTGCCAAGTCAGCCATCTACCGGAAGGGCCATCTTGTAAAGGCGTAAATTTTCAGAGCGAGTCACTTCCCAGGGATGTGTCACCTCTCCTAATGGTGATGACAAAAGCTCGTAACAGCATTATCTTCCCTCCAACAAAGCACTAACACAACCACCACCTCACCTGATGTTCCCCAGACCTTCACCACCATCCCTGGCTGAACCAACAAACACCACAGCGAATAAAATACATACGAAAATCTGATTCCCTAGCAGGCAATACATGTGTGCTTCTA
>NW_024723791.1:0-19621 GCF_018991925.1 Homarus americanus
TGGTATAAATTACTTTCAGTCGTCAGCACCAAGGAAAAAGCGAGTTACATGTAATCTACGCATAATTTTAATTAAATTTAGTCAACAATATAATGCTCCAGATTAGATGACTTGTGAAATACTCTCACCAACTTCCAGCTGATGTCTGCACGAGGTTCTCAAGTCGTTACTCGAAACCTTTGTGTCTTTCAGCCATAAAAATCTGAATTCTTCTCACTTGGAAGAAAAATGCTTCTGTTTACATCCCGACACGAGAAATATCGCCGACCTTGACCATAGTGATAATATATGGAGCGGGGAGAGAAGAGGTATCGCCTCTTCTCTGATATTCTTGTCCCAACACCTACAATCCAGCGGAAAATAAAGACATTGACTTATTATCATGTTTATGGATTTTATTGGGGTAACATTAGGCTCTACGCGTGAGGTAAACAAGACGCCGCATCCCCTATAAATTAGCTTCGATCACGTGATGAAGTATTTTTGCTTCAGTCTTTTTAACAAAATTCAAATGAGAGGGATGTAGAGTATGTAACAATGGAAAGACTAAAGCAAATACCAATCAGTATTAGTACCAACAGAAAAATCGAAGTCTTAGATGATAAATGGATTTTTGACAAAACCTGGTAGTTGGGGAGACCAAGAGCAGTACACAATGGAACTAACCATGTGGGCTACGTCACTAATATAATACATGGTGTGCCAGTATAGAGTGCAGAAACTCATTCTTTCTGAGGCGTATCGAACATTGTGCGGTGAGCTGTAGTGTTTCTATAAGGTAAGAACAGTGTATCAGCCAATTTACGAGTGAGGAAAAAATTCAGTTTTGTTACGGATTGAAAAATAGCAGTGTACTGTACTAGTGGACCAAGAAATGTGTTGTATTAGTGAAGAGAGAACAATTAGGTTACATTAATCAAGTTTTATTTGTTGTTGTAAGTGAAAATCCTCATCATGCCCGTACATATGATCACGCCAGTTACCTAATGCTAAAAGTGAAAGTAATGAAAGTCCTCTCAGGAAGAATAGTGAGAGAAGGGGAGAATAGGAATAAATAAAGTCATATTATGCTTATGTCATCTTTATTACGAAGAAATAGTCTGTTAGTCTTTATTCTTGTGAAGTTTAATTTGATATACTTCTTATATTCGTTGTCTTCATAAAACTTGAGCATTTGACTTGTAGGACAAAATTCAACCGGTAAACCAGACCTGACCAGACCTGACCTGACCTGACCTGACCTCATCACACTTAATAGTGTTACCTTAGGGATACTTTAGCCTTATATAGAGTAGAACTTTAATATTTTGGTGTTAGGAATTTTTTAAGTGAAAAATTGCTTGGTCGAATTTTCCTCCGGTGGCGTTTGTTCTTGTGCAACACATTACTGAGCCCCTTGTGTATTCTCGGACACGCTAACACAGTATGTTAATGAAACCGGCATGAAAATGTGAACTAGTAGCTTGCGCCTTACGGTAATCGTTTTTTTTTATGTCTAGTCTGCCAGAAAGAGAAGAATAAAACAAATTGGAAGGTTCGCGTTAAGCAAATAATACTCCCAAGAATGACTTGATTAAATGGCTTGAGTGTCTCTGGGTTTTGTAAGTCAGAAAACTCCATGGCGGGTTGCGTGTTGACCAGCAATAATTAAGGAAATTTATAATATGACGCGCAGTAGCAACATTACCAGATATTATTTTGTTAACAGATATGAGTGTCACACATTAGGCCCGTCCAGTTGTCAGGTATTGAGTACGGACAAAATATTCAGGTTTTAGTTATTTATATTAAAATATGCAAGGATTACTATTTGTTATTAGGGCACTTACATAAATGGCAGAATGCTGACACACACACACATACCTAATCTCTTTCTCTCTCGCCTCGTTAATCCTCAATCCACACACACACACACACACACACACACACACACACACACACACACACACACACACACACACACACACACACACACACACACACACACACACACACACACACACACACACACACACACACCTAATCTCTTTCTCTCTCGCCTCGTTATTCCTTAATCCACACACACACATACACTCTCTATCTCTCTCGCCTCGTTATTCCTTAAGCCACACACACACACACACACACACACCACACCATCATATAAATTTTCAAGAAACAAATCTGTCTTGGTCACGTAGGCAGGAGGACACAGGCTGCAGAAGCACGTGTCTCTAGTTACGGGAGATCCACTCAACTCTCTAACATTCTGTCCACTTCTCTGTTTTAGCGAGTAAAATCTTAGATGCGTCTTGTAAGGAGGAAGAAGTTTTAAGATGCAATTAACTTGGTGAAATGGGACGCAAATTTCGTAACAGTTCTGAGGAAAAAAGAAGAAATAATAAGTATTTTTTTTATTATTTGGTAAATTATTCATATTTGGTCTAATGTAGTTTATAATTTATTTTTTCCATCAATTAGCATCAATAACTGTTGTATCTTGGACACTCGTTATTGGAATTCAAATAATATAATTCAATTCGGGTAAAAATGGTGTTGACTTTCTATCTGTTATGAATATATGCACGAATAGTTCTTGGTAGAGGAGCAACGATATAATACCATGGAGCCAACCCCTCTCATGCCACTCTGTCGTGGTGCAGGAGGTTGTAGGGCAAACTAAATGAACTCCGTAAAAATAAGCATTCAGTGTGTGTCTGGTATTACCTGGTATCAAATGCGAATTGAAATAGAAACTCTGCCTTGTGGTTAATACTTCCTCGTGATGTTAATCCATAAGTGTGAGATTTGTTTTTTAATTCTTAAAACATTTGAAGAAACTCGGAGTGAGTTACTTTAGTTGTGCGTAAAGAAACTTGCCCAAAGTTTCATACGTGCACTTTGTAACTGGATACTGTTCTAAACATAATTTTCCCAGTAATTACAACCCGCTATCTGATTCCTATTTCCTCACCAGTTTGTAGCGTGCAATATTAGCGTTACTATTCACGGGATCACGATTTAACCCGCTTTCATACGAGTTATTTTCACAATGTTACGTTTAAGAAAGAAAATATATCATAATTCTTTGGCTTATAAAAAATATAATCATAAAGACGATGCTTATAACGAGTATTTGTAGTAGTCTTGGGATGTAGAGACTTGTGACGTGTGTTGCAGAGATTGTTTATAAATATGATTACTCTGCTTTAGGACAAATGCAATATTTATGTAGTAATGACAACCGCTGCCACCACAGTAATAGACAGAAACGCAAGTAAATATAAAAACAGCATATTATATACATGAAAAAGGAAGGAGTCTCATTATGTCAGCTGCAACGTTATTTTTTTATTTTTTATTTATTGGGCACCCCCCTACATCCTTGTGTAAGGTGAAGCGCAGAAGCGTTTACAGCGCCCAACAGGGAAGCATGCGAAGTACATGCTTGCCTTTATGTCTCACGAGTTAAGGGCGTAGAAGCCTGAAGAGTCAAGGGCATAGAAGCCTGAAGAGTCAGTGGTTTATGTCATGAAGTTATTGGAAGCTCCAACAACTTTCCCTGAATACGAATTCGCAACTTTTCGATTTACAGCAGGTACCTACTTTACTGCTAGGTGAACAGGGACTAATGGGGGCTAGGAAGTAAGTCCAAACAACTTCCACCGGCCCGTGAATCGAACCCGTGACATCTCGCTTGCGAGGCAAGAACGGTACCGCATCTACCACCGATCCCCCTGCAACGTTAATAGAGAAAAACAGAGCAAAAATCCGTCACTTCTCAAATTTGGTTCACCGGAGAGCCAGTAGGCATATTGAGGCCCACCCGTAGTGTTTCCTTCCACGAATATATAAACATCCTCAAAGAAAACAGAAATCCCTTAAGTTACTATCTTAGAAAACCAATGAAAATGAAAGAAAACAATAAGAATAGTGTTGACTAAATTCAGTAAACATCGTCAATAAGAACCCAATGGAAAAAGGGAAGAGGGAAACGTTGAGAATTAAACTAGAAATTCCAAAAGTGGTGATGCAGGAGTAATGTCGTTTTATTAGTGCTCCGGAAAATCATAAAACGAAATTTCTTTTTTACGGCTTGACCCAGACTCTGGGCCGACCTCCTACCCAGCGGGAGTTTTCCTTATGTCTCTTTCTTTCTTTTTTCTCTTTCTTTCTCTTCTCTTAGAATTTTTTGGGGTTATATGTTCATCAGTCATTCTTAAATTACACTGGACTCTTGTATAGATCAGTGAATATAGTTATGAACCATATAATAGGTTCTCTTCCTGTATGTAAGTTCCGAGTTATAAATTAATATTATAACAAAGTATGATTGTAGTTAAGTCAATTTATCCACTTTAATGTATTATGTGGAGATCCATGTGAGAGAAATGAAGTGGATAAGCGCAAGGAATACGAACACGAGAGTTGGGATACGAAGCATAGGAAGGACTAGCAAGGTGATTAGACGAATGTATGATAAGAGGAAATCTGAATGAGGATTTCTCTAAGTGGATGGTTGGTGATGATGTAAACCGAATATATAATCTATAAAGAGAAATAGAGGGAGGGAAATCAGAGGGAAGGATGAAACTCAAGACAAGTGACTGCTCCGCTGAGGGTGAACATGACAGTATGGTCGCTGCGCTGAGGGTGAACATGACAGTATGGTCACTGCGCTGAGGGTGAACATGACAGTATGGTCGCTGCGCTGAGGGTGAACATGACAGTATGGTCGCTGCGTTGAGGGTGAACATGACAGTATGGTCACTGCGCTGAGGGTGAACATGACAGTATGGTCGCTGCGCTGAGGGTGAACATGACAGTATGGTCGCTGCGTTGAGGGTGAACATGACAGTATGGTCGCTGCGCTGAGGGCGAACTTGACAGTATGGCCGCCGTGAGTTGGAGGCTGCACAGGAAACTCATCACTAAAAGACACTGAGTACTCAACACCACGAGGAACTTAAAGGTATTCAGAGCACATTTGAGAAACAGGAAACAGCAAGACCTCCCATCACTCCACCACGGCGAAGCAGAGATATTAATCACCATTGCACCTGAATATCTGAAAAAACTCCAACTGCTTCATACACAAATTTTAGTCCAGAAACGTTGTCATTCAGAGATACAACACCATAGGGTTCACTGGCCTTCATGATTACTTTGGTGTTTGTTCGAAAATCGCGTGAATTCAGCGTTTAGAGTATGAGGTCACCTTGGGTAATACAGCGGAAATGTTAATTATAGTAAAAACGGCATGGAGTCAAGTGTTTCCCAAGCGAGGTAACTGAACACACCCCAGCTCGGGAATAATACACACCTCAGCATTATATTTTATCCCTCTTGTTGGGAGTTTACACACACACACACACACACACACACACACACACACACACACACACACACACACACACATCAGGTAAAGTGCATCACGGATTGAGCCAGGTCTTATCAACGTCAGGTTGCAGGAAGACCAGTTCACTCACTCCCAGTCATGGTTGCCCAACACGTTTACCTGCGATGTTGCTCAGTTAGGAACGATATAAGTATCATAGCTTTTCTGGGAGATGGTATGGGAGTGTAAATTTTTATTAGTGTATAATCGTGTGTGTGTGTGTGTGTGCGTGCACATTCCCCCCCGTATCTTACATTTCCTTACTTGTGTGCAGTCAGTTCTGCGCCCCTGTGAATACTCGCCTTAACTTAAATTTTTCCCTTTGAGAATATCGAGAGGAGAGAATCACCAAACCCTAACCACGTGCATTAACTCCTACAGGGATCACATCATTGATACCCTGATTAAAAGATACAATAAGCCGACCTATTGTACTGCGGAGCTCCTCGGGGGAAATCACACCCACCAAGCCAATGAGTGAAGACATTCCACTCGTACTCATTTGCATGTATATTAATGATTAGACGGAGTAATGATGCACAAACTCACTGTAATAAACAACAAGGTAATTACATATAAAGATTATTAATGAAGGCATCACTAATGAGGTTTTTCTATTAGTAATTAAATTGTAAAGAGGTGTGGTCGTATGTTGATATGACCTGTCATTTCTTTACCATACCCAGAACTTTATTGTGTGAGTGTTTATTTATTAGATCCCAACCAATATGGAGTTAGCTGTTGGGTGTTGCTTTGTCTCAGTGAGTGAGTTAGCGTATGTGTGTATGTCTTGTTACCTCTTATATATTAAATAAAGTCAGGAAATTACCTTAAAAGGAAAGCCATAGAGAGATTGAATGTTGGCCAATGATCTAATCTGGTGTTGAAAAAGCTGTGTCAGGTGAAGGTGTCAAGTAAAACTGTCAAGGTATGAAGTGAAGGTGTCAAGTGAAGGTGTCAGGTGAAGGTGTCAAGTAAAACTGTCAAGGTATGAAGTGAAGGTGTCAAGTGAAGGTGTCAGGTGAAGGTGTCAGGTGAAGGTGTCAGGTGAAGGTGTCAAGGTATGAAGTGAAGGTGTCAAGTGAAGGTGTCAAGTAAAACTGTCAAGGTATGAAGTGAAGGTGTCAAGTGAAGGTGTCAGGTGAAGGTGTCAAGGTATGAAGTGAAGGTGTCAAGTGAAGGTGTCAGGTGAAGGTGTCAAGTAAAACTGTCAAGGTATGAAGTGAAGGTGTCAAGTGAAGGTGTCAGGTGAAGGTGTCAGGTGAAGGTGTCAAGTGAAGGTGTCAGAGTGAAGGTGTCAGGTGAAGGTGTCAAATACAAAACATGTCCAAAAATTATGAAATTAAGAAGGTGTCAAGTAAGAGTGTCAGGTGAAGGTGTCCAGGTATGAAGTAGAAGGTGTCAAGTGAAGGTGTGTGTCAGAGTGAAGGTGTCAGGTAAGAGTGTCAAATAAAACTATCAAAATTGTAAATGTGAGTGTCAAGTAGAGAGTGTCAAGTGAAGGTGTCAGGTGAAAGTGTCCATCACTGTCAAGAGTATAGTAGAGTGTCAAGTGAAGGTGTCAGGTGAAGGTGTCAAGTAAAACTGTCAAGGTATGAAGTGAAGGTGTCAAGTGAAGGTGTCAGGTGAAGGTGTCAGGTATCATGCGTTTATAAATGAAGTAGAATTTTATTGAAAGCAAAAATAGGCCGATTTTAAGCATGCAAATAAATAAATAAATAGTCCTAAACGACTCTCTCTAGTTCTGTAAAAGTGAATTTATAATAAAGTGAAGAAATAAATATTTCTACAGAATATTTCCACAACTACAAACATTTGTATTAAAAAACATATTAAAAACGGAAACACTAAATGATATTGACAGCAAAAGATAACAGATTTGTACGTTTTTCATCAATTAACTCGCCAAAAAAATGTATTAAATTAAGGGCTAATAAAACAGTTAATTAAATAATTTATCATAGCTATAACATATATTACGCTGCCTCCCTAAAGCTCAGGTTTCCACAGCCACGTCATTCAGGTTCAAGTATCAGAATTATTATTTGCTAGTTCATTTTTTTATTTATCTTTGCATAAGAAAGTTAAACATCTTGACCAAACTCCAGATTTTAGGACTGATGAGCACAGTTTAATTTGCATATTGCTAGAAGTAAAAATCCATCGCTACTGTAACTTTTTTTCTTGTGCAATAAGATCTCTCGGCATAACTGATAACCATTTTCACGGTATTCTCATGTAGTACTTAAAAAATATTAGGCTTTGGAGTTTTGTTACAATATGATTACTGGAATTTTTTTTTATTTAATAAAGAGATTCCGAGAATTTTTAAACCAGATCAAACTGGGTATGAAGTTTAGCACTTCAGGTGAAAATAAACAAAGGTGGTAATTAAAGTTCACCTAAAATGAATCGCTTAAAGGAAGGCGATTCATCAGCTTGATCCTTCTTATCATAAACAAAAGGATTCAACTTGTGGGAAATATTCTTCTATTTTAAGATGTATTTATTACTCTCATACGTAATGAAGAGAGAAGTCAAATCAAACTCGATGGACAAGTCTGATAAGAAAAAAAAAAGAAGTTCGAAGGCAATAATAGAGGAATGAAGGACAAGACATTAAGGGAGAGATCAGACGTCCTTCCAGTGTGTCCCAAAGGAGAAGTTCCACCCTTCTCTTCGTCCCGTAAGCGGATGAAAGAGGCCAGTGAGAGGAAGGAATTTGCGGCTTCTGTTTCAGGTACTTTGAGAAAAACCTCTCCCGCCACAGCCTGAACATTACTGTGTTTAAAGATCTTCCATTATTATCTATACTTCTGTGTGGGTATACCTCACATTCAAGCAGGTTATTGTTACTCGGCATCTCTTGTTATTTTTCCCTCTTATGATTAATGTCGAGAAACAATGAATGGTTTGTGTCACGGTCCTGTTATTGTTAGCGAAGTTTTACACACACACACACACACACACACGTATGCGTCACCAGCCTGGTCGTCTTCTCTCAACTCCACCCAACAACGTCAGCTAGAGAAGGTACAGAAAAGGGCCTGCAGAATCATGCTCGGCGCAGAATACTCCGGCTACACCAACGCTCTCTCCACCCTGGAAATGCCATCCCTCAATGACCTCCACCACCAAGCACTGGAAAGGTTTGGCAGCCAACTAATGCACCACCCTCGTCATCGCCACCTCCTGCCACCGGCAGCCCCCCACCCACCTCGCGCAGTCCGCCACTACAACAAAATTCAGCCCATAAGAGCCTGCACCGATAGATATAAGAACAGCACCATCCCATCTATTGTTAAAATAATAAACAACTACTGATTTATGTACTATACAACCCTGTAAATGTATTCAATGCATATTATATCATTATGTCTAAATCAAATGTAAGTCTGTATATTTTCAGCCACCGGCTGCAACTCTATTAATAAACCGTTTATTATTCTTCTTATTATTATTATTATTTCACACACATACAAGCATACACTTCTCCCTCGTTGTAGATTCTCTTCTTCCTTTTCTCCAGCCCAACACCTGCATCTCACCACCTCCAACCGCCCTTCTTCCGGGTATACCACACCGCCTCTGTATTACATCTTTCTTCCCAATGTGTCGGTGGCAGAGTGATAGGTCGCTTGCCTTTCACCACTGCGACCTGGGTTTGATTTCCACTTTGGCCGGATGTGAGAGGGGTGTTGTCTCCTGTGACTCTACGAACCACTACAGGTTTTCTCAGAGCACTAATAGTGGATCCATGAATGATGGCCCGTACTGGATCTCTTGGGAGAGCAGATGGTCATAGATGATAGAATCCCAGGATAAATAGCAGTGTATATATATATATATATATATATATATATATATATATATATATATATATATATATATATACTCTTCTCTCTCCTCTCTCTTGATAAAAATCACACGGAAAATAGCTTTTCAAAATGTACATTTCGAAGACATGCATCAAGCAACTGCCTCTGATGATGTCTTGAATAAAGACCAACAAGATTTATAAAATATATATATATATATATATATATATATATATATATATATATATATATATATATATATATATATATATATATATATATATATATATATATATATATATATAACCGGTCGGAATTTACTGGACTTTAATTTCTCACTTGACTTGGGGTTTATTAAAAATTAATAGATGGTAATGGCAGTGGAAGCGCCCTTTGAGAAAAATCCCGAACCAGCACAAGAACACTTAAATCTACTAAACAAATTGAATTGTCCGTGACCCGTGGAAGGATAGCGTCTGTGACTGGGATGAATGAGACACACTGTAAAATTTAGACACTTATATTCCCTCCAACACTACAAACACAATCAAATAATGGTACACCAATATGCACACCTCAACTTGAATTTAAACACTACTCTGGGAAATAAAAGTTATACATGATATAGAAATTATTAGAAACTCAGGCAACAATAAATTTGAAGTATTAAGAAATGTTGCTTGCACACATGAAACAGGCCTTAAGGGCTTTCACCAAAATAATATCAGTCACTGAGGAAATGGTAATAACAAATAAGAAATTAAATACTCTACAATGAATAGGCCTTAAGGGCACTCAACAAAATTATATCACCCCAACAGATGCACTCTTCCTAACCTAACTTAAACACTACTCTGGGGAACAAAGGTTATACCTGAGATCAGAATTATGAAGAAAAATTAGATGCATTAAAAGAATCAAATCACAGTATCACTCTGGTTCCACTTAGTGACACAAACATTCAAACAACAATACTATCAAAATTATTTAAGAAATATTAAACCACACACGTCAAGATAACATCAGTAACTGAGAAATGGTATTAACTACACACAAATATATTGTCACTATTATTGGTTTGTTACTGGGTCCACCAATACCCGTGAACCATGCTCCACCCAACTCAACATACACCCGTAATAAGGGAGATAAAATGTTCCTCTAGGTATCTCCTAGAGTCCTAGACTCATGGTCTCAGTGTGTGACCATTAATTTTCTCAGATAGCCTCAGTGTACTCTCAGTGCGTCCATGGGCAGGAAGAGAGAACGCCAGCAGGTGTCTATGGCCAGTAGGTAACACTTCTAGCTGACCGAGGACACGTGGTGTTGTGCACCCGAGTGGTAAGAACTGATCACCCACTGCTGATGCTGGTCCCGTGTCGTTTTAGTTGTCGGGAGCACTCGTTCACTCAAGAGATCCTTTGCTACCCCGCTAAACAGAGACAGGCCTACACTGATCGGTCCAATGGCGACAATCGCCACCCTCAATCATCAACGGCAGTCTCAAACGGCAGTCAATCTCTTGCAGTCAACTCCGGTCAACTCCGGTCAAGTGGGTTCTGACGGAAACCCTGAAATGAACTCACTGTTAGCTCTAGTTTACTTTACCACTGCCCTATCTAACCCTGTCTGAGATCGAATGAGACTTACTTGTTATACTGCAATAGCGCAGCACAGGTGACTAGGCCACGTGACTATTTCTGTGACGGACGCGCAGGGACGTCTTGTCTGTGTGAATGCTCCCCGTGACTGAGAGAGAGCCACCGTCGCGTCCTCTCAAGGCGTTAGCTTAGGCCTACGTGACATATTTTCCGCCTAACTAATAACTCCTTGGGACACCCGTAATATTATTCAGACTGATAAACGATCTATAATATTTTCAAATTCAATAATAGTCCCTTAACTTCATGAATCGCATCATTATTAATTCAGTAAATTACATTTAATATCATATAGGCCTAGTTCCGCAATCTCTCGCTATGAGCAGGCAGCGCTCTCTTCCCTCAGATGACCTTGAACGCTCAGTATCGCTAATGGCGGGGCATTTGAAATTACTCTGAAATTTCTGAATATTACATATATATATACTGTATATATATATTTTGATAGTTACCCTACATCACTGATGATAAACCATACAAAACTCGATCAACAAATGGAGAAGAATATCAGTTAAGAAATAAATCCGAGTGTTCACAAAGCCGTTGACCGCACTAACGATGTAGAGACTCGGGTAGCTCACCTTTCGTCCCCTCAACAAAGCCCAGAGAGGCAAAAGACCATAAGAGAGGGGAAACCATGTGACTTGGGCCGAGGGGAAATAGTCTCCCCAACATAACATTGAGGTTAACTGGGGTCAGTGTACACGGTAAAGCAAGATCAGGCGGAAGGGATAAGCTGAAACCTGTCCAGGGTGTCATGAGATATATATCTCTTATTGGTATTAAAGGAAGACTCCGGGTTGGGTAGAATATCTGTGGTGGTGGCAGGAGGACGCTGGTGTAGCTCCTGTGCTCTGTATAATTTAGAATCTGGCTACGTTTCAGATACGTTATCAAAAGTTTGTGTTACTGTAGATCTTTTTACGTCAACTATGTGACTACCAAAGAAGTTTGTGTTTATTGTGTTAGGAAATATTTTCTTGCGCCGTAAAGATTTTATGTTTGTGAAGACTATTTTCTGCTAGTAAAATTTTTGTTGCGTTGTGGAGGATTTTATTGTGTTCTAAAGATTTTATATTGTAAGGAAGACAGACTTCACTGTGCTGTGGGAAGGTTTCGTCTGACTTGTTAATATAAAAGACTGTAGTTATTAATGCTCTCTTAACTCTACCAGTAATGCAGTGTGTGAAGTTTATTATTAAACAACTTGATCTAAAAACTTTATTTACAAAGGTCAATATAATACTCAGCCGAGGAAGCTTGTGTTAATGTTTACAAATTTACTAAAGCATTGAAAGAAATGGTTGTCAGGAATTATCAGGTGCATAGTGTGAAGGATGAGTTTGTCATACGTATTTATTTATTCATTAAGAGCTCGGGTATTTCAGAAACATCCATGTGGTCGGTGGTGCCACATCTCACAAAACACACACCAGCCACTGTACCAGTTATAAATGGAGGCAACTGTACAAAACTCAAACTACCCAAATACAAGCACCATTGCTAGTTCCTTGTCACGTATGCCATTATGAACGACATCCACACTATTAACAGGCAAAGCAATACCAAAGAGGCAAGATAACTGTAAAAAGATTTCATAATACGTTCACATGTTCTTTACCTCTGTTCGTGACCTGTCTCGGGGAAGCTCGGTGTGAAGTGGTCGTGTGGGAGCCTCTGAGGGCGTTAGTGAGGAAAATGGTGATGTCTTACTTGATGTCACAGGGTAATTACTTCTAGCACGCTAAGGGTTAATGAACACCTCTTGAGACCTGTACTATCGTCACTCTCTCTCTCTCACACACATCAGTATTATCGTTATAATTATCTTTAGTGTTTCTATATTTACTATGAATCCTTAATGAGGTATCAGTGTTATGGTTGATATACATTGGACATTAGATAAATGTTTATACCATCTCGTCCAAATATTGTAACTTGTCCAATAATCTACCTGTAGCATCTTTTATCACCTCTCCTTCAGTAGCATGTCTCCAGGACCAAACGGCAGACTCGTTTAAATTCTCAAGTATATAATGATTGAACAAAGAAAAATTACGAAAAAAATGTTGATGAAATATAAAGAGACTGTAGCCGTATATACACTGGTACCTAAATGTATTATATCTTGGCATTGATATTGTATTCATATGACTGAATAAACCTCTTTGAGTGTATTCATGTACTCAACTATTTTTTTTTTATTTTTTTTTTCGAATTTGATAAGAATCTCCGCCGGATGTTGTGTACCCCCCCCCCCTCACTCCCCTATCCCCTTGGGAGATTGCCAAAGCCGGGGAGATGAATGGGTGTTGAGGAGGGAGGGGGTGGGGGGTACTGGGGAGTATAAAATCGTAGGCATCATCACACCGTTGATGGAGACCTGTGACCATCATGGGTATGGTGGGGGGTGGGGGAGAGGGAAGATAGGAGGGAGAAGAAAGAGAGGGAAGTAGGGGAAAAAGAGTGGGGGAAGGAGGGTGAAAGAAGGAATGTAAGATATGGGTAGTAGGTAACGAGGGAGTAGAAAGAGGGAGAAATGAAGGAGGTTGAGAGAGAGAGAGAGAGAGAGGTTGTTTATAGACTGCTAAGAGATTGGTGGGTGGGCAGCATCGTCTCACCGGTGAAAAAGCAGTGTGACCTTTCTCGATCGAGAGGAAGAGGTGGAGTGTAAGAGAGAGAGAGGGAGAGAGAAGAGATGGAAGGGGGTGGGTAGGTGAGTAGGTAAGAGTAAGAAAGAAAGAGAGAACATTATTGAATAGATTCAAGAGGTCAGTGCCTTTACAAACACACAAGCGAGATTGTCCTCCGCCTTAGGAACACATTTTACAGCACCGATAAAGTCGTTCAGTTTGTTGTCATAGTTATAGGGGATCCTTATGACCAGGTTAAGGGATACAGGTTTAGGTGAAGGTTAATGGTAGATACAGGGGTTAAATAAAGAAACATTGTGGACTGCTGTAGATATGGCGGCATCATGTAGGTCAGTAGGCGAGGCAAATTGTGTTATTCATCTCTACTGACGCCTTTGGTAACTGAATTGACTGATTTACTGCGTGATGGACTGATTGACTAATTTACTAAGTGACTGACTGGCTGGTTTACTGACTGACTAATATACTGAATGACTGACTTGACTGGTTTATTGACTGACTAATTTACCGAGTGAATTGACTGACTGGTTTACTGACTGACTAATTTACTGAGTGACTGACCTGATTTATTAGGTAACTTATTTACGGAGTGATTGGCTGATTTACTGAATGACTAAACTGATTGACAAAATATATTTGACAATGTAAAAAAAACACTAACTAACTTCCTCCCCATAAACAAAACAAGATGGGAAAAACGAAAAAAAAAAATTACCGACCAAAAAATAAAAATACAACGCGGGAAGAAGTTAGATAAGTGTTGATATCTGAAGTAGCAAGATTTGAACTGATGGCGATTATACAGTAATGACAAAATAAACACACATTTGAGGTAGGTAGTTCCACTGGTTTAAATGAGTAACAGTATTAGAGTTGAATTTTAGGAGGCAGAGGTTCTACATGATGTGCGTCACGGCTGAGGTGGTAAATTATATATATATATTTTTTTACTTTAACACTAATAATCTTCATCGTCAAGAATGTATTTGGTCACAGTGATGATCTTAAGTTCACTTCGCTGTGTTTTTCAATGCCTGTAGCCACGCTGTATCCAGATAGTTAATAAATAAATACTAAACACATACGACTGTACTCATCTGCCCTCACCTTTCCCTGACACACAAAAAAAAAAAAAAAACTAGCTTATCGTCCAATCTCCCCAAATAGATATACGAACTTGTGATTATAGAACTGTGCTGCCGGTTTTGTAGTCGCTCAGAGCCAGAGATAAAGGTGGACTCTGGGTAATTTTGTTGGGTCGCAGGGAGGGTCGAGACCTGAATCGTGGTAGAGCACAATCAGTATCAACAAATGCAAATTAGGATGGGAAGATTTAATTTGGTCGAGGTCAGGGCTTGGTGATGAGGAGGGTAGGGGGGAGGAGAAGGGAAGGGAAAGGAGAGTCGAAAGGGAAGGATAGGTGTGGTAGGGGAGATGTGGTGTAGGAGAGGGTAGGGGGAGGAGGGGTGGGGTAAGGGAGGGGGGAACAGATGGACGGTGGCACACCAGGACGCAGGAACGTGTCTGCTTTCCTTCTCTCTCTTTTTTTTTTACACAAACTAATTTAGGAGAGAGTGTGTGTGTGTGTGTGTGTGTGTGTGTGTGTGTGTGTGAGGTGTGTGTGTGTGTGTGTGTGTGTGTGGTGGTGTGTGTGTGTGTGTGTGGTGTGTGTGTGTGTGTGTGTGGTGTGTGTGTGTGTGTGTGTGTGTGTGTGTGTGTGTGTGTGTGTGTGTGTGTGTGTATAATAATAATAATAATAATTAACGGTTTATTGAAAAAGTTCTGCAGCCCGAAGGCTGAAAATATACATTGGACATAAATGACTTATTACATACATTGGTGGTTTAACAAAAGCCTTCATTAGAGAAAGGTAAAGGAACATACAGTGAACATACAGATTAATGTAGGATTGTACGTGTTGAACAGCAAACACGTAGTGTAGTAACTCCCTCCCAGATGGTGTTAGGAGGGACCTCACGTGATGTAGTAGTTCCTCACAGATGGTGTTATAGAGGGCTCAATGGTGTAGTAATTCCCTCACAGATGGTATTACTGAGGGGTGGCCTCCGTGATGTAATGGTCCCTCCACAGATAGTGTTATGCAGGGCCTCGTGAATTAATGATAATTCCCTCACAGATGGTGTTATGAGGGACCTCACGTGGTGTAATAATTCCCTCACAGTTGTTGTTATGTGGGACCTCACGTGGTGTAGTAACTCCCACACAGATGGTGTTATGTGGGACCTCACGTGGTGTAGTAACTCCCTCACAGATGGTGTTATGAGGGACCTCACGTGGTGTAGTAACTCCCTCACAGACGGTGTTATGAGGAGCCTGACGTGGTGAAGTAATTCCCTCACAGATGGTGTTATGAGGGCCCTCACGTGGTGTAGTAATTCCCTCACAGATGGTGTTATGAGGGACCTCACGTGGTGTAATAATTCCCTCACAGTTGTTGTTATGTGGGACCTCACGTGGTGTAGTAACTCCCTCACAGATGGTGTTATAAGAGACCTCCGTGGTGTAGTAATTCCTCACAGATGGTGTTATGCAGGGGCCCTCACGTGGTGTAGTAATTCCCTCTCAGATGGTGTTATAGAGGGGCCTCACGTGGTGTAGTAATTCCTCACAGATGGTGTTATGGGGGGCCTCTCGTGGTGTAGTAATTCCCTCACAGATGGTGTTATGCAGGGCCTCACGTGGTGTAGTAGTTCCCTCACAGATGGTGTTATGAGGGGCCTCACGTGGTGTAGTAATTCCCTCACAGATGGAGTTATTCGGGGCCTCACGTGGTGTAGCAATTCCCTCACAGATGGTGTTATGAGGGGCCTCACGTGGTGCAGTAATTCCCTCACAGACGGTGTTATGAGGGGCCTCACGTGGTGTAGTAATTCCCTCACAGACGGTGTTATATGAGTGAGGTGTGGTCCCAGGCCTTCCTATCGTAGACGGATTAACACATCGCTGGTTGTTGGGTCTCACGGGCCATTATCACTGGGTACCTGGGACCTCACTGTGTGAAGGTTAACTTGGGTGCGACTGTTACTGTTGAGTTGTTCTCACTGACTTAAGCACTGTTCACCACTGTTCACCTCTGTTTAACACTGGTTCCATTCCTTTCCTAAATGAAGTAGTAACTTCTGGCGTGAACTTGTTGATATTCCTGTGGGGAGGAGGGTTCAGGGGAGGGGGTTGGTATGGGCCAACTTAACAGTTGACCTGGCTGCTCCGAGAGGAGCGCCAGGTACGTCTTGACCCTTCGGTGGTCAAGGATGTAGTGTGTGTGTGTGTGAGTGTGTGTGTGTGTGTGTGTGTGAGTGTGTGTGTGTGTGTGTGTGTGTGTGTGTTTGTGTGTGTGTGTGTGTGTGTGTGTTTGTGTGTTGCATCGTAAACATTTCGTCTCAATTCAGGTTACGAGTTAATACGTTCCAGATTATTAAAATCTTCGGATAATTGTAAATCTTTGGTAAACTTCGCTCTTACACGATTAGAATTTGAGTAAATCGATTGATGATGCATATACGAGATTCCCTACAAAGGCAAAGTTAATTTATTCGGCCTCATTATCCCCTTTCTCTTGTTCTTCCTCCTCTTCTCTTTCTTCCTCCTCCTCCTCCTCCTCCTCCTCCTCCCCCTCTTCTTCCTCCTCTTGTTCTTCCTCTTCAACTTCCTTTTCCTGTTCCTCCTGCATTATGTATCCAATCTCGTCCTTTACCTATTTTCTCCCTATCTCTGCCATATAATTCCCTCTCGATAATAGTACAGGCTGTGGCATGTCACTGCATTATTGAGAGAGAGAGAGAGAGAGAGAGAGAGAGAGAGAGAGAAGACCACAACATTTTACTCCCACAGAACGTTTCCATAACTACCTTTATTTGGCAGTACATCATTCTCCGAATGCATATCAACATGAGGTGTAATGCATGACTGTAATATATACTCAACACTGTATCCTTGACGAGAACCCAACAATACACCTTCATCATTACTATACTGTATATCATAGTATCATCAATGACCATGTATGATTCAGTTCAGTTTTGCATTAGTAAATCCTGTATGACCTCAGAATGACCTCAGATATACGTGTTTACACCATTTATGACTTACTAATACGCTCTTTATATAAACTAATAATACAGTTTTACATTAAATCGACACGTGTTACCTTAAATATTCACATGTTATTGATCATCCGAAATCCGAACATTTTTACCCCATATGTTACCACAGATTTGCATTTCTATTTTAATTGTAACCGTAAAGATACATTTACGTAAGAAATGATGTACAAACAAATATATTTTCACGCCGTTTCCGCGTCTTTTATAGGCCATCCACAACATCACATCTCACCACCACCACCTGATGACGTTCTTTATCTGGCAAATGGCTCTTCAATTATCTATTGTCTTCTATATGTACTATCCTTCACTTCTCCGGTTCTTGATTTTATTAAGAAATGACGCAAGTTTTATATCCTACGAGAAAAAATACTTCATTTCTCTTTACCTCATCTTCATATTCTTGAAACCAAAAGTTTTTTTCCTTTCATTTGTGACCTTTGACCTCTCACTTCAAGACGATAGGTGTGGCCTTAACTCTTTACCTCTATGAAAAATTATTCCTACTGCCTCCCTCTGTAGCTGTTTTTTTCCTAAAGGGAGACGAGAGAACTGTATCTTTTTTTTTTTTATTTAAACTCTAACTATATCCCAACACCCGGGCCTCTAGAGCGCCACCTGTGTGTTTTGGTATTGCTCAGGCGCAAGTCTGTTCCCCCCACTCACTTGCCTTTACCTGCACCAGCAGTACTCAGTCTGGCTTCTACCTCCGCGCCGACAGGACGTGTGCCGCTCTCTCTCCTCCACTCGCCCTCTTCGATATTTTGGGACTGGCGATCGTGTGTGGATGGCTGCGTGTTAGGGGGTTGTCTCGCGTGGCCGTGTAAGAGGCCGTGTGCCTTCACCAGGGTCTCTAGGGAAGGGCGTGGAGAGGTGAAAGTGTGTAAGAACATCGTGAAACTCCTTGCTTGTGTTGCAAGCTTACTTTTGGAATTGATGAAGCAACTACAAATTTATGTGAAAACTATTTTCTCTCAATGCTTAAGATTTATTCATAACCTTAAAAAAAGATTTTAAAGAAACAGTTGAATACATTATTAGTACAAAGCAAGTTGTTCGACTGGTGTTTACTCAGGAAATAAGATCAGCAACTAAGAACCAAAATGGTTTACCTCGAATTGGTTAGTAAGGAGAAAAATGCTCGTAAAACAATCGTAACAAGCAACCAGTTGTACTACTCTACCATATAGTGATTAAGTGACCATAATCTTTTAGTGACACACAGGGATGTTACTCACTCTCGACCTCTCCTCTAGTGGTACAAGTTTTGGAGTAGTGTGAGTCACGAGGAAGAGGATGGGCGAGCGGGTGGACTTGGTGTTCCTCCTGGTGGCGGCTCTGCTGGGGTACTGCCTCGCCACGGATGACAGTAAGTACCTCCTCTCCGCCCTCTTAACTATCACGTCTATAACCATAAAGCAGAGTTAGGGGCTTGCTAACTCCCGCACCCAAGAGCATCATGGCAGATTTCATCACTTTGTGGTGTTATTGCAGTCAATTATTCATAGCTCGGTGCAATAGGTGGCTTGTGTGTGTGTGTGTGTTTGTGTGGTTTGTGAGTGTTTGTTTGGGTGGTTTGTGTGTTTTTGGGTGGTTTGTGAGTATGTGTTTGGGTGGTTTGTGTGGGTGTGATTGGGTGGTTTGTGTGTGTGTGTGTGTTTGAGTGGTTCGTGTGTGTGTGTGTTTGAGTGGTTTGTGTGTGTGTGTGTGTTTGAGTGGTTTGTGAGTGTTTGTTTGGGTGGTTTGTGCGCGTTTGTGTGTTTGGGTCGTTTGTGTGTGTGTGTGAGTACTTTGCAATAACCGCAGTTCGTCCTACAGTTTTTAGGCCTATGTGCGATATAAAAGTCTGCGTTTAATATTTATAGAAGTTCTTGTCTCTTCCCGTTAAAGCTCACGAAGCCACGGGCAGGTCACAGTAAGAGGCGGGGTCACCTTAGGCAATTTTCTCACTACGTCACAGTGATGTCGGGAGGCCAACACACTGCAC
>NW_024723792.1:0-14305 GCF_018991925.1 Homarus americanus
CCCCTGTGTATGATATATATGGACACAAAGTAGTACCTTCAGCTGTATATTATTATATTATTCTTATATTACTCTTATTAATTATGTATAGTAAAATATTACAGAACATGTATTAATTCTATGTAATATTCTATTTATTGTGCACCATATTATGTATATAAATTATTACATTTATACTTTATGTATTCAGCTTGTGAATGCTGGCATCTGTACAGGCCAGCGCGTAGTAATACATGGATAGAGGTAGAAAGAGAGAAGACAGAGTCCTCGTGGCGTGACCACGGGCTTCTGCATCCTACTATTGTATATATATCTCCCGTACGAGAATAGAACCTACTTTTAAAGACAACAAGTGTTTGTGTATACCCTCAGTAGTATAGAACATTCTGTGGGTATCTGACAATACGCTAGATGGCGCAGTGATTATTTCTCAGTGAGATACAGTGGACTAAGCCTTCCCCCGGACTCTGTTAATGGCGTCTTGTCTTCAGTGACTTCAGCTTCAGACAGCAAGACTACTACAAGCCTCTAGACTTACAGTGTTGTGAAGTGCTATGCTGTGTACAGTGCTGTGCTGTGAAGTGTTTTGTGAAGTGCTGTGCTGTGTATTTTAATCATAATTGTCTGTGCAAGTTGCGGTCAGATGACTAAGGGAGCGGCCCGACAGTACGTGCTGTCCCATCTCTGGTCTGAGGGTGACTGAGCCAGCGCTCGACGCTGCCCACCCGCTCCTACGTCTGGCAGCGCGCCAAGTCTCTCCCCTCCTGCCACACACACACACACACACACACACGCATTCACCTTATACAGTATTTTCTTGTGACTTACTTCTGTAATTCTGTGCATAGATTACGAGGGGCTGACCCGATCTTTTGCACAGATAGAGTACAGAAGAAGTCAGCATGTCTCACAGGGATCAAAACAATACCCTGGACGATGGGGTTACGAGTTTTAGTGTGGGAGACCTCTCCCCACCCACGCTTACGCCCCACGCTCCCCACAGTGACAACGCCGAGTCACCCACAGAATCTCCTCGCTCGTCGCGAGCCAGCTCTCCTGCGATACATGCGTCCACAGATCTCCTTCAACTGATAAAGTGGATGGAAACTTCTCGACGCCAGGACGATATTGCAAGGAGAGAAGAGGAAGAAATTAGGTACAAAGAGTCTGAAAGACGACGCCACAAAGAGGAACAAACACGCAGAGAACTCGAAGACATACGTAGATGTGAGGATGACCTTAGAAGAAGGAGGATCAAGCCAGATTTGACGTTTTGATTTCTCTGTTAGCCTCCCCACAACGATCTACCGTACAAGATTCGTCTGCGACCAGAGGTACTGGTACCTCATTTCCCAGAGTCGGAACAACACCTCAAAAGGCTGCAGTACAGACGCCTCCCTCTCTGATGTCTGACGCTTCTTATCAGATGTTTCGGGAATGGCGTCGACGTTGGCAGGACTACGCAACAATGGTTGACTTGTCAAGTTTATCACAGCCGAAACAAATGATACAGCTTCGTATGTGCTTGTCCTTAGAGACACAACGTACTCTCGAGCACACACTTCAAGTGCCTCCTACGACAACTCTGACGGTAGAGGCCGTGCTCGACACGTTGCAGGAACACGTCAAGGAACAGCGCAACGAAGCACTCAGGAGAAGAGAACTCCTCCAATGTAAACAGCTTGATGGAGAATCTTTTGTCGCGTTTTTTGTAAGGCTCAAAAGGTGTTCAGAGGAAGTTGATGTTTGTCCCGGACATTCTCAAGTCTGTGAAGAGACACAACTTAAGACAATCATTTTAACGGGTGTCCGAGATGAAGACCTAGTTCAGCGTCTCATTTCCCTCGACCCCACTTCCTCCCTTCAAGATGTTGTTACGAAATGTCGAGTGCACGAGGCCGCCAGGTGTGCGACTTCAGCTTTACGCTCACAGCCTGACCAGGTGAGGGCGGTGTCTTCCTACAGAAAGGGTAAGAAGCAGCAAGGTAACCCCACCCCTAACCCTCCAGCCACACCTTCAGCAGCAGCTTTGTGTAACAGCTGTGCGAGACAGCATAATGTCTCCCAGTGCCCAGCTGCTCAAAGCGTGTGCAGAAGTTGCGACCGCCAGGGTCACTAGGCTTATACAGTCAAGTGCCCTGCTAGCAAAGTTCAGTGCAGACTTTGTGGTCGTGTGGGCCATTATGACAAATGTTGTCGTAAGAAGACACAGAAACGACGCCACCTAGGATCCAAGAAGTCATCCTCAGGTAGTGCTGGCGCGCCCCCTCCTTCTGGCAAGCATCAAGACGCTGTGTCCAGTCGTTCCTGCCGTCGTGTACGTAGTTCCACAGACACGACGCCCCAGCACATCAATGTCGTCATTTCTTACGGTAACTCGTCATCCAGTCTTCAGATGTTACCTGACACCGGTGCTGACGTCTCAGTAATTGGTCCACAACATTTAGCAAGTTTGGGAATACCCCGGAGCAACCTACAGCCCCCTCCTCAGACAACGAAACTGACAGCTGATGGTTCCAAGATGGCTCCAGCTTTGGGATCTTTCTGGGCTACCCTTACCTTTGGTAAGCAGTCTTGCTCAGCCCGGATTGATGTTCATAATGGTATCCCGACTCCGCTCTTATCATATGGCCATTGTCAAGAGTTGGCCATTATTTCCAAGGAATTCCCTAAACCTATCTTAAAGGTCACCCATGTCAACAGGTTGAAGGAATTCCCTATCTCTACTAACACGTCCCCTTCTGACGCAGAGCTTACCTTCTCAAGGAGTTTGCTGACGTGTTGGTTAATAAGAAATCTTTAGGATCCACACCACTCAAGCCGATGGTGGGTCCACCTATGAAGATTCATCTTAAGGATGGTGCTACACCATTTGCCATCCACACCCCTCGTTTGATTCCTCACGCCTACAAGGAGCTAGTTAGACAAGAGCTCGACTCCATGGTTGCTCAGGGAATCATCAAACCGGCCGGAGACGAACCTTCACCTTGGTGCCACCCTCTCGTCCCTGTCGCCAAACCTCGTGGTGGAGTACGGATCACCACCGATCTGTCAAAACTTAACCAGCAAGTTTCCCATCCAGCCCATCCTTCACCCACACCCTTCGCAGCTGTTCGAAGTGTGGACCCGAAGGCGAAGTTTTTTACAACTATGGACGCCTTATGTGGTTATTGGCAGATCGAGTTGGCCGAAGAAGACCAACACTTGACTACATTCATCACACTATTTGGAAGATACCAGTATTGCAGAGGCCCCATGGGATTTGCCGCTACGGGCGATGCATTCTGTCAACGTGGTGACGCGGCCCTTCAACGAGTCACGAATTGTGTCAAGGTGGTTGATGATATCTTACTCCACGACGAAGACTACTGTGACCACCTCTCCCGGATATATGAAGTTCTCACCAGATGTCGAAAGTACGGGATTACCCTCAACGCTGACAAGTTTGTAGTCGCCGCTCCATCAGTAAACTTCTGTGGGTACACTCTCTCAGCATCAGGCATCGCAACTGACCCGGAGAAAGTAAGTGGAATAAGGGATTTTCCAACCCCTGCCAACCTGACAGACCTCCGTTCTTTTTTAGGTCTGGTCAATCAGCTGGCTGAATTCACACCTGACATCTCCGCCGCAGCCCAGCCGTTACGCCCCCTGCTGAGCCCCAGGAGGACATTCCTGTGGACCCCAGATCATCAAGAGGCCTTCCAGCGAGTCAAGCAGGCCCTCTTGAGTCCACCTGTCCTCGCCTGTTACGACCCAGCCCTACCCACCGTCCTCCAGACTGACGCCTTCAGACTCTACGGCGTTGGTTACGCCCTTCTGCAGGACCATGGCGGTGGACAACTCCGCTTAATTCAGTGTGGATCCCGGTTCCTGACGGACGCTGAGACCCGATATGCCACGATTGAGCTGGAGATGTTGGCTGTTGTCTGGGCGATGGCGAAGTGCCGTTTCTACCTGATAGGACTTCAGCACTTCACCCTCTTCACGGATCATCGCCCCTTATACCTATAATCAATCACTACTCTTTGGATGCAGTAGAAAATCCTCGCCTTCAACGTCTGAAAGAGAAGCTCTCGCCTTATCTCTTCACGGCTGTGTGGCGTGCTGGTAAGCTGTTGTGCATCCCGGATGCCCTGTCCCGCGCCCCTGTCAGTCGCCCCACCCCAGAGGACGAGATGTTGTGTTCTACAGCTGCTGCATCCCTCAAGTCAGTGGTTTCATTGAAGGCCGTCTTCACATCAGAAGAGTCTACAGCACCGGATGCAGACAAGACCCTTGAAGATCTCCGCACCGCAGCCCGGGCCGACCCTTCCTGCATCCGGCTCGTCGACTGTGTGTCTCAGGGATTTCCATCGAACCGATACGACCTTCATGAATTGCTACTCCCGTACTGGAAAATACGCGAGGACCTCTATTGTGATGGAGACCTCGTCTTGTATGGTCCACGAGTAGTTATTCCTGCTGCCCTACGCCGCCGTACCTTGGCCCGCCTTCACGACAGCCATCGAGGAGTGGAGGCCACCAAGCGACGGGCGAAGCAGACTGTATTTTGGCCCGGAATCGACGCGGACATTGCAAGTACCGTCCGTGCCTGTGAACCGTGCCAGATTCTGCAACCTAGCCAGCAACAGGAACCTTTAATGTGCGACGACAACCCTTCAAGACCCTTCGAGTCTGTGTCGGCCGATTTCTTTGCAGTAGCAGGGAAGTCCTTCCTCGTCATTGCCGACCGACTGTCTGGATGGCCTGTTGTCGTCCCCTGTGGTAGTGATACAACGGCTACTGCTACCATCCGGAGCTTCAGGCATTACTTCAGAGAAGTTGGTGTTCCCCTCCGCCTCAGGACTGATGGAGGACCCCAGTTCACCAGCCACGAGTTCCGGGACTTCATGGACCGTTGGGGAGTCCGTCATGTCGTGACCTCGACCTACTACCCCCAGGCGAATGGACACGCTGAAGCCGCAGTCAAGACTGTGAAGCACCTGATCCTTAAGGTGTCACCCTCAGGAAATATCGACTGCGAGGACTTCGATCGAGGTTTGTTGGAGTTACGCAACACCCCGAACTTCACCGGACGCTCCCCAGCCCAGGTTCTATACGGACATCATCTCAGGTCTTGTGTTCCTGCCCACCCGAAGTCTTTTTCTCAAGAATGGCAGGCCAAGACTGAGGAATGTGACCGCCGTGCAGCAAAACGAGCCGCAGATGTCGCTGCTCGGTACGACTGTCATGCCCGCCCCCTTCCCAGGTTGAGTATCGGCCAGCAGATCAGGATTCAAGATCCGGTATCTCACCGCTGGGACAAGGTTGGGGTTGTCATGGGTATTGGCCGGTCAAGGGACTACCAAGTGCGTCTTCCTAGTGGTAGAGTATGGTGGAGGAACCGTCGTTTCCTCCGACCTGTGGAGCTGCCTAGTGTTGACCCCTCCCCAGTTGAGTCCCCTAATGTTGATGTCTCTAAAGTAAATCCATCCCCACCTTGTGTTTCTGCCCCAGTACTCCGCAGGTCCGAGCGACTCAGAAACAAATGGTCCGCTCAAGATGAAACTATGAGCGTATAGGGGGGGAGGGAGTGGTATGATATATATGGACACAAAGTAGTACCTTCAGCTGTATATTATTATATTACTCTTATATTACTCTTATTAATTATGTATAGTAAAGTATTACAGAACATGTATTTATTCTATGTAATATTCTATTTATTGTGCACCATATTATGTATATAAATTATTACATTTATACTTTATGTATTCAGCTTGTGAATGCTGGCATCTGTACAGGCCAGCGCGTAGTAATACATAGATAGAGGTAGAAAGAGAGAAGACAGAGTCCTCGTGGCGTGACCACGGGCTTCTGCGTCCTACTATTGTATATATATCTCCCGTACGAGAATAGAACCTACTTTTAAAGACAACAAGTGTTTGTGTATACCCTCAGTAGTATAGAACATTCTTCGGGTATCTGACAATACGCTAGACCCTGATCGAGTCCAAAAAAGGCCTTTAATCGAGTATAACAAAGTCCCCTGATCTAGTATAACAAAGTTCCCTGATTGAGTATAACACAGGCCCTGGTCGCGTATAACAAAGTCCCTCATCGAGTGTAAAAAAGTCCCCTAATCGAGAATAAAAATGTCCCCTGGTCCAGTGTAACAAAGTCGCCTGATCGAGTATAAAAAAGTCCCCTGGCCCAGTATAACAAAGTCCCTAGATAAAGCATACCAAAGTCCCCTGATCGATTATAACAAAGTCCCCGGTCCAGTATAGCAAAAGGCCCTGAGCGAGTAAGACAAAGTTCCCTAATCGAGTATAACAGAGCCCCCTGCTCGAGTATAACAAAGTCCCCTGGTCGAGTATAGCAAAGTCCCCTAATCGAGTATAACAAAGCCTCCTGTTCGAGTATAACAAAGTCCCCTGATCGAGTATAACAAAGCTCCCTGCACGAGTATAACAAAGTCCCCTGATCGAGTCTAAAAAAGGCCTCTAATCGAGTATAAGAAAGTCCCCTGATCGAGTATAACAAAGCCGCCTAATCGAGTATAACAAAGTCCCCTGGTCAAGTATAACAAAGTCCCCTGTTCCAGTCTAACAAAGTCCCCTTATCGAGTAATACAAATTCCCCTTATCGAGTATAACAAAGTCCCCTTATCGAGTATAACAAAGTCCCTGATCGAGTATAACAAAGTCCCTAGATCGAGCATACCAAAGTCCCCTAATCGATTATAACAAAGTCCCCTGGTCGAGCATACCAAAGTCCCCTGATCGAGTATAACACAGTTCCCTGATGGAAAATAACAAAGCCCCCTGGATGAGTATAACAAAGTTCCCTCATCGAGTATAACAACGTTCCCTGATCGAGTATAACAAAGTCTCCTGGTCCAGTATAACAAAGTCCCCTGATCGAGGATAACAAAGTCCCCTAATCGAGAAAAAAAATGTCCCCTGGTCCAGTGTAACAAAGTCCCTTCATCGAGTATAAAAAAGTCCCCTGGCCCAGTATAACAAAGTCCCTAGATCGAGCATACCAAAGTCCCCTGATCGATTATAACAAAGTCCCCAGGTCGAGTATAGCAAAGGGCCCTGATCGTGTAAGACAAAATCCCCTGATTGAGTATAAGAAAGTCCGCTGATCGAGTATGACAAAGCCCCCTGGATGAGTATAACAAAGTTCCCTGATCGAGTATAACAAAGTCCTCTGGTCGAGTATGACAAAGTCCCCTGGTCGAGTATAACAAAGTTTTCTTATCTAGTATAACAAAGGCCCCTGGTCGAGTATAACAAAGTCCTCTGACCAAGTATAACAAAGTTCCCTAATCGATTATAACAAAGTCCCCTGGTCGAGTATAACAAAGGGCGCTGATCGAGTAAGACTAAGTCCCCTCATCGAGTATAACAAAGTCCCCTGATCCTAGTATAACAAAGCCCCCCTGGACGAGTATAACAAACGTTCCTAATCGAGTATAACAAAGTCTCCTGATCGCGTATAACAAAGTCCCCTGATCGAGTATAACAAAGTCCCCTGGATGAGTATAACAAAGTCCCCTGATCGAGTATAACATATCCCCTGATTGAGAATAACAAAGTCCCCTGGTCGAGTATAGCAAAGTCCCTGATCGAGTATAAGAAAGCCTCCTCATCGAGTATAACAAAGTCCCCTGATCGAGTATAACAAAGTCCCCTTATCGAGTATAACAAATTCCCCTTATCGAGTATAACAAAGGCCCCTGAGTCGAGTATAACAAAGTCCCTGATCAAGTATAACAAAGTCCCTAGGTCGAGCATACCAAAGCCCCCTAATCGATTATAACAAAGTCCCCCGGTCGAGTATAGCAAAGGGCCCTGATCGAGTAAGACGAAGTCCCCTGATCGAGTATAACAAAGTCCCCTAATCGTGTATAAAAATGTCCCCTGGTCCAGTGAAACAAAGTCCCCTCATCGAGTATAAAAAAGTCCCCTGGCTCGGTATAACAAAGTCCCTAGATCGAGCATACCAAAGTCCCCTGATCGATTATAACAAAATCCCCCGGTCGAGTATAGCAAAGGGCCCTGATCGTGTAAGACAAAATCCCCTGATCGAGTATAAGAAAGTCCCCTGATCGAGTATAACAAATTCCCCTGGTCGAGTATGACAAAGCCCCCTGGATGAGTATAACAGTTCCCTGATCGAGTATAACAAAGTCCCCTGATCGAGTATAACAAAGTCCCCTGGTCCAGTATAACAAAGTCCCCTGATCGAGTATAACATATCCACTGATCGAGTATAACAACGTCTCCTGGCCTAGTTTAACAAAGTCCCCAGATCGAGGATAACAAAGTCCCCTAATCGATTATAACAAAGTCCCCTGGTCGAGTATGACAAAGGGCCCTGATCGAGTAAGACTAAGTCCCCTCATCGAGTATAACAAAGTCCCCTGATCCTAGTATAAAAAAGCCCCTTGGACGAGTATAACAAAGTCCCCTGAACCGGGTATAACAAAGTCCCCTGATCGAGAATAACATATCCACTGATCGAGTATCACAAAGTCCCTGGTGGAGTATAACAAAGTTCCCTGGTCGAGTATAACAAAGTTTTCTAATCGAGCATAACAAAGGCCCTTGGTGGAGTAAAACTAAGTCCTCTGATCAAGTATAACAAAGTCCCCTGATCTAGTATAACAAAGTCCCCTAATAAAGTATAACAAAGTCCCCTGATCAAGTATAACAAAGACCCCTGATCGAGTATAACATATCCCCTGATCGAGTATAACAAAATCCTCTGGTCGAGTATGACAAAGTCCCCTGATCGAGTATAACAAAGTCCCGTGATCGAGTATTACATATCCCCTGATCGAATATAACAAAGTCCCTGTTGGAGTATAACAAAGTCCCCTGATCGAGTATCACAAAGTCTCCTGGTCGAGTATAACAAAGTTTTCTAATCGAGTAAAAAAAGCCCATCGTCGAGTATAACAAAGTCCTCTGAACGAGTATAACAAAGTCCCCTGATCGAGTATAACTTATCACCTGATCGAGTATAACAAAGTCCTCTGGTCGAGTATAACAAAGTCCCCATGATCGAGTATTACAATGTCACCTGGTCGAGTATAACAAAGTCCCCTGATCGAGTATAACAAAGGCCCCACATCAAGTATAGCAAAGCCCATTGGTCAAATATAGTAAAGTCCACTCATCGAGTATAACAAAGTTCCCCGATCGAGTATAACAAAGGCCTCTGGTCGAGTAAGACAATGTCCCCTGATCAAGTATAAAAAAGTCTCCTGGTCGAATATTTCAAAGTCCCCTAATCGAATATTTCAAAGTCCCCTAATCGAATATAACAAAGCCCCCTAATCGAGTATAACAAAGTCTCCTGATCGCGTATAACAAAGTCCCCTGATCGAGTATAACAAACTCCCCTGGTTGAGTATAACAAAGTCCCCTGATCGAGAATAACATATCCCCTGATTGAGTATAACAAAGTCCTCTGGTCGAGTATAAAAAAGTCCCCTGATCGAGTATAACAAAGTCCCCTGGTTGAGTATAACAAAGTCCCCTCATCGAGTATAACAAAGGCCCCTCATCGAGGATAACAAAGTCCATTGGTCAAGTATAAAAGAGATCCCTGGTCGAGTATAGCAAAGTTCCCTGATCGAGTATAACAAAGGCCCCTGGTCGAGTATAACAAAGTCCCCTGTTCGAGTCTAACAAAAACCCTTATCGAATATAACAAATTCCCCTTTTCGAGTATAACAAAGTCCCCATATCGAGCATAACAAAGTCCCCTAATCGAGTATAACAAAGGTCCCTGGTCGAGAATAACAAAGTCCCCTAATCGAGTATAAAAATGTCCCCTGGTCCTGTGTAACAAAGTCCCCTGATCGAGTATAACAAAGTCCTCTAATCAAGTATAACAAAGTCCCCTGATCGAGTATAACAAAGGCCGCTCATCGAGTATAGCAAAGTCCATTGGTCAAATATAGGAAAGTCCACAGATCTAGTATGACAAAGTCCCCTGAATCAAGTATAAAAAAGTCCCCTGGTCGAGGATAACAAAGTCCCCTGATCGAGTATAACAAAGTCCCTAGATCAAGCATACCAAAGTCCCCTGATCGATTATAACAAAGTCCCCGGTCCAGTATAGCAAAGGGCCCTGAGCGAGTAAGACAAAGTCCCCTAATCGAGTATAACAGAGCCCCCTGCTCGAGTATAACAAAGTCCCCTGATCGAGTATAACAAAGCTCCCTGCACGAGTATAACAAAGTCCCCTGATCGAGTCTAAAAAAGGCCTCTAATCGAGTATAAGAAAGTCCCCTGATCGAGTATAACAAAGCCGCCTAATCGAGTATAACAAAGTCCCCTGGTCAAGTATAACAAAGTCCCCTGTTCGAGTCTAACAAAGTCCCCTTATCGAGTAAAACAAATTCCCCTTATCGAGTATAACAAAGTCTCCTTATCGAGTATAACAAGTCCCTGTCCCTAGATCGAGCATACCAAAGTCCCCTAATCGATTATAACAAAGTCCCCCGGTCGAGCATACCAAAGTCCCCTGATCGAGTATAACAAAGTCCCCTGATGGAAAATAACAAAGCCCCCTGGATGAGTATAACAAAGTTCCCTGATCGAGTATAACAACGTTCCCTGATCGAGTATAACAAAGTCTCCTGGTCCAGTATAACAAAGTCCCCTGATCGAGGATAACAAAGTCCCTAATCGAGAATAAAAATGTCCCCTGGTCCAGTGTAACAAAGTCCCTTCATCGAGTATAAAAAAGTCCCCTGGCCCAGTATAACAAAGTCCCTAGATCAAGCATACCAAAGTCCCCTGATCGATTATAACAAAGTCCCCGGTCCAGTATAGCAAAGGGCCCTGAGCGAGTAAGACAAAGTCCCCTCATCGAGTATAACAGAGCCCCCTGCTCGAGTATAACAAAGTCCCCTGATCGAGTATAACAAAGCTCCCTGCACGAGTATAACAAAGTCCCCTGATCGAGTCTAAAAAAGGCCTCTAATCGAGAATAAGAAAGTCCCCTGATCGAGTATAACAAAGCCGCCTAATCGAGTATAACAAAGTCCCCTGGTCAAGTATAACAAAGTCCCCTGTTCGAGTCTAACAAAGTCCCCTTATCGAGTAAAACAAATTCCCCTTATCGAGTATAACAAAGTCTCCTTATCGAGTATAACAAAGTCCCTGATCGAGTATAACAAAGTCCGAAGATCGAGCATACCAAAGTCCCCTAATCGATTATAACAAAGTCCCCCTGTCGAGCATACCAAAGTCCCCTGATCGAGTATAACAAAGTCCCCTGATGGAAAATAACAAAGCCCCCTGGATGAGTATAACAAAGTTCCCTCATCGAGTATAGCAACGTTCCCTGATCGAGTATAACAAAGTCTCCTGGTCCAGTATAACAAAGTCCCCTGATCGATGATAACAAAGTCCCCTAATCGAGAATAAAAATGTCCCCTGGTCCAGTGTAACAAAGTCCCTTCATCGAGTATAAAAAAGTCCCCTGGCCCAGTATAACAAAGTCCCTAGATCGAGCATACCAAAGTCCCCTAATCGATTATAACAAAGTCCCCAGGTCGAGTATAGCAAAGGGCCTGATCGTGTAAGACAAAATCCCCTGATTGAGTATAAGAAAGTCCGCTAATCGAGTATGACAAAGCCCCCTGGATGAGTATAACAAAGTTCCCTGATCGAGTATAACAAAATCCTCTGGTCGAGTATGACAAAGTCCCCTGGTCGAGTATAACAAAGTTTTCTTATCTAGTATAACAAAGGCCCCTGGTCGAGTATAACAAAGTCCTCTGACCAAGTATAACAAAGTTCCCTAATCGATTATAACAAAGTCCCCTGGTCGAGTATAACAAAGGGCGCTGATCGAGTAAGACTAAGTCCCCTCATCGAGTATAACAAAGTCCCCTGATCCTAGTATAACAAAGCCCCCGTGGAGGAGTATAACAAACGTTCCTAATCGAGTATAACAAAGTCTCCTGATCACGTATAACAAAGTCCCCTGATCGAGTATAACAAAGTCCCCTGGATGAGTATAACAAAGTCCCCTGATCGAGTATAACATATCCCCTGATTGAGTATAACAAAGTCCCCTGGTCGAGTATAGCAAAGTCCCTGATCGAGTATAAGAAAGCCTCCTGATCGAGTATAACAAAGTCCCCTGATCGAGTATAACAAAGCCCCCTGCTCGAGTATAACAAAGTCCCCTGATCGAGTCCAAAAAAGGCCTCTAATCGAGTATAAGAAAGTCCCCTGATCGAGTATAACAAAGTCCCTTATCGAGTATAACAAATTACCCTTATCGAGTATAACAAAGTCCCGTTATCGAGTATAACAAAGTCCCCTAATCGAGTATAACAAAGGCCCCTGGTCGAGTATAACAAAGTCCCTGATCGAGTATAACAAAGTCCCTAGGTTGAGCATACCAAAGCTCCCTAATCCATTATAACAAAGTCCCCCGGTCGAGTATAGCAAAGAGCCCTGTTCGAGTAAGACAAAGTCACCTGATCGAGTATAACAAAGTCCCCTAATCGTGTATAAAAATGTCCCCTGGTCCAGTGAAACAAAGTCCCCTCATCGAGTATACAAATGTCCTCTGACCCGGTATAACAAAGTCCCTAGATCGAGCATACCAAAGTCCCCTGATCGATTATAACAAAATCCCCCGGTCGAGTATAGCAAAGGGCCCTGATCGTGTAAGACAAAATCACCCTGATCGAGTATAAGAAAGTCAACTGATCGAGTATGACAAAGCCCCCTAGATGAGTATAACAAAGTTCCTGATCGAGAATTATCAACAAAGTCCCCTGATCGAGTATAACAAATTCCCTGATGGGTATGACCAAAGCCCCTGGATAGGTATAACAAAAAGTTCCCTGATCCAGAGTATAACAAAGTCCCTGATCGGGTTAACAAATTCCCTGGTCCAGGTACAACAGAAGCCCCTGGATGAGTATAACGGTTCCTGATCGAGTATAACAAAGTCCCCTGATCGAGTATAACAAAGTCCCCTGGTGCAGTATAACAAAGTCCCCTAATCGATTATAACAAAGTCCCCAGGTCGAGTATAGCAAAGGGCCCTGATAGTGTAAGACAAAATCCCCTGATTGAGTATAAGAAAGTCCGCTAATCGAGTATGACAAAGCCCCCTGGATGAGTATAACAAAGTTCCCTGATCGAGTATAACAAAGTCCTCTAGTCGAGTATGACAAAGTCCCCTAGTCGAGTATAACAAAGTTTTCTTATCTAGTATAACAAAGGCCCCTGGTTGAGTATAACAAAGTCCTCTGACCAGGTATAACAAAGTTCCCTAATCGATTATAACAAAGTCCCCTGGTCGAGTATAACAAAGGGCGCTGATCGAGTAAGACTAAGCCCCTCATCGAGTATAACAAAGTCCCCTGATCCTAGTATAACAAAGCCCCCGTGGACGAGTATAACAAACGTTCCTAATCGAGTATAACAAAGTCTCCTGCTCGCGTATAACAAAGTCCCCTGATCGAGTATAACAAAGTCCCCTGGATGAGTATAGCAAAGTCCCTGATCGAGTATAAGAAAGCCTCCTGATCGAGTATAACAATGTCCCCTAATCGAGTATAACAAAGCTCCCTGCTCGAGTATAACAAAGTCCCCTGATTTTGGCCTCTAATCGAGTATAAGAAAGTCCCCTGATCGAGTATAACAAAGAACCCTTATCGAGTATAACAAATTCCCCTTATCGAGTATAACAAAGTCCCGTTATCGAGTATAACAAAGTCCCCTAATCGAGTTTAACAAAGGCCACTGGTCGAGTATAACAAAGTCCCTGATCGAGTATAACAAAGTCCCTAGGTCGAGCATACCAAAGCTCCCTAATCGATTATAACAAAGTCCCCCGGTCTAGTATAGCAAAGGGCCATGATCGAGTAAGACAAAGTCCCCTGATCGAGTATAACAAAGTCCTCTAATCGTGTATAAAAATGTCCCCTGGTCCAGTGAAACAAAGTCCCCTCATCGAGTATAAAAAAGTCCCCTGGCCCGGTATAACAAAGTCCCTAGATCGAGCATACCAAAGTCCCCTGATCGATTATAACAAAATCCCCCGGTCGAGTATAGCAAAGGGCCCTGATCGTGTAAGACAAAATCACCCTGATCGAGTATAAGAAAGTCAACTGATCGAGTATGACGAAGCCCCCTGGATGAGTATAACAAAGTTCCCTGATCGAGTATAACAAAGTCCCCTGATCGAGTAGAACAAATTCCCCTGGTCGAGTATGACAAAGCCCCCTGGATGAGTATAACAGTTCCCTGATCGAGTATAACAAAGTCTC
>NW_024723793.1:0-14394 GCF_018991925.1 Homarus americanus
AAAAATAACACTGGATAAAACAAAATGCTCAACTACAGGACGTATTATCCGAAACTGCAGTTTTACCGTGCAAATAAGGGCCAATTGCAAGATCAGCCGTGGTGTACACCATGCTCTGGTATCCCGGCGGTCGTAATACAATGGAGTAAAAATTGTGATTTTTCAAGATGGGCCATGGTGGTACCCGACCGTCGTTTGTTAATACGTCATCGTAGTGTAGTCAGGTGTACCAACTGGCGGAAGACTTGGGGCTTGGTATGCTTGCACCCTCAAAACGTTGTCAGTGGCACGAAACGTTTACTCTTGCTACACGATTTACGAGCATGAAAAACTTGAATCCAAGCTAAGGTGCACCTTAGTTTCCTATTTCCTTTGATTCAAAGCATATTCTGGGAATGAAATACGATCACTTACAGTGAATATAGTTAAATAAAGCCTGTGACAACCATAAAAATGTAGGAATAGAGTGTAATATCTGTTCCTTTCTTCTTTATCCTAATTAAATCTAACAATAAAGTAATAAGTTTGTCACGTTCTTGGGGTTGGGTTAGTGTAAATAAAGAGAACTATGGCCTGTTCTGTGGATGAAGTCAGTAGAATATAACAAAGTACAGCATTAGGTATTATAAAGATGCTATGACAGTGATGAACTCACTGTACTGATGAATTGGGATAAAATCTTGAAAAAATATCACCAAAACTGTTAGTTTTCTATCAAACAGGAAATTATCTTTGTACCAAAATTTTTACTTTCATATTATACAAGTATAAAGGCCAGTTATCTACAAGATATGAAAACTTGAGATAATGTTTCGACTTGTCTCCACCTGATTATGCAACAAATACCCTTTCAAAGAAAGCAAGACATGAACACTTTCCCAATGTCAGGAGTAAAAATTTATACAATATGTTAATGACATGGACTAAACCAGCAGTTGGAGAAAAGTATCTGCTGTTAAAATGGTCTTTTATTTGAAAAAATATTCGATGTAAATGCCGTATATGGGTCCTCACCAAAGAGTTTATATAGTTAGTGTACAGACATTTGTTTACAAGGCATATACTCAACTATAATGGAAATGTAGACATGTTAGGTTAGGTTAGATTAGGTTCATCTTGTGAGCAAATGTCATGGAACCCATATACAGTAAGTATATTCATGAAATTCTACCAACTAATCAGAGACTAATAATGTTAAACATAGAGCAAGATGATAAATAAATGGTTTAAAAATATCCTCAATACAGTCTGCAATGTTAATTGCAAATTATTTCTGCATTTTTTAATGTTTAATATCATCTGTAATAATAATAAGTATAAGAATACAATGATAATGCTTATGTCAGATTATTGCCTTTATTTAAAGCAGTATATGTTTTATTGTTTGTTTGTTTTGTTTTATTCTTCGTTTGTTCGTTTTATTGTTTGTTGGTATGTTTGTTTGTTTTATTGTTTGTTTTTTAGAATGGTGTTTTTGTGGTGTCATTATTGTTTGTGTTGTGTTGTTGCTCGCTTGTTTGTTTGTGATGTGTTGTTTGTTTGTGGTTGGTGTGTGTGTGAGAGAGGGAGAGAGAGACACGCACAGAGAGAGAGAGAGAGAGAGAGAGTATCAACACAATTTCCATACCATATATTTGCCAACAACTTTGTCATAACGTAACAGTGAGCCAGGGACTCTCTCTCTCCCCCCCTCTCTCCCTCTCCCCCTCTCTCTCCCTCTCTCTCTCTCTCTCTCTCTCATGATAAAAAACTGATCGACTTGTACCTGTGGTTCTTGTTTGTGTTTTAATTGTTAATTTAATACAACTTTTTATCTTATTTCTAATTTCTACTGTTGTTCCAGCCACATGTTGAATTGTTAATAATAATAATATTAATAATAATAATAATAATAATAATAATAATAATAATAATAATAATAATAATAATAATAAAAATAATGATGATAATAATAATTGAGACGATAATTATTAAAATATGGAGGCAGGAGGAGGAAGAGGGAAGGAATGATGATAGTTGAGAAGGTGACAATAGTAGTGATAATGCTGGTTGTGGTAGTGATGGTAATATTATACACGGAACAATAATGGTTGCCCTTCGTGTACGAGGATGGTCGGCCCTAGGGCCACCTAGGCGTGAATTTGTTTAAGGTGTTAGAATCTGTCGCCAACACCACAACCACACCCTAAGTTAACGAGTTGTATGACCCAGTTTCAATGAATAGTCCGAGAAGACCGGACAACTCGGCAACTGCACTGGCTAACCATTATTCCAGAATAAGATCCGCAAATCGATTGACATCCAGGTTCCCATTTACTGGTAAATAGAAAGCCAAATGACGTAAAAAAAATGCTCATAGTTTCACTTTGTCCGGGAATCGAACACGGGTCCACTCGCTTGCAAGGCGAGCATGCTGACTATTACACCACAGGTTGTCAAAATCACGTTTAGTAAAAAAATTTTTTTTTTTTTTTTTTTCGTGCTGGTCAAGCCCCGACCAGAGGTTAGCTAGACCCCCGGACAACTCTTTCGGAGCTTGACCAGCACGTGGTATTGAGATTATTATCTCGACTTGATTATATGTTACAAATTCACCTGTGAGTTTTTCAATGTTTTGTTTTGTATAATATTTACTTATTCTAAGCTAAATGTTAACAAATAAATGACTTAAATAATACGAAAACAAACAAATAAAAGCGGAACTCCACCTAATATATACTGTATGTTACACTAAATAGGGATAATTGGCCATTAGTGATAACTTCTATGTATTTATCTTTTCTAGAAGCCTTTGACTGGCCATAAACGATCCTGTAGATCATAAATATACATATAAATGAATACCTTCATGCATAATGCAACCTGACCAGACCTAACCTAACTTAACCTAATCTAGCCTAACCTAACCTAACGTAATCTAGCCTTGTTGTTGTTCTTCTTCTTCTTTTTCTCCTCCTCCTTCTCCTCCTCCTCCTCCTCCTCCTCCTCCTCCTCCTCTGTATTATACCATCATCAACTAAATTAAAATTCAAACGCCTTAACCTTACACACTGTGACCCTGGGTTGGAGAGGGGGGATGGGGGAGGGCGGGGGAAGACTCACCTAAATCACCCAGCAGGCGCTTTGTGACACCCAACAAGTGACCTTTGGGCTGGGGCAGTTTTCTCGCCAGATCTAGACCAGTGGGCAGTGTTAACCCCCAAAGGTCACCGAGGCAGGAGTGACCTTTGGGAAGTTTTGGGATTATAAATAGTGTTGTAGGAGGTGGTGGTGGAGGTGGGAGGTTAGTGAAGTCCTTGGTGGTGGTGGTTTGTTGAAGAGGGTCTGTTTTTTTTATTGTTTTTATGTTTGATTGTTTTTATGTGTTTGTTTGTTTTATTGTTTGTTTGTTTATTTTATTGTTTGTTTGTTTTATTTGATTCTTCGTTTGTTCGTTTTATTGTTTGTTTGTTTGATTGTGTTTGTTTTATTGTTTGTTGGTATGTTTGTTTGTTTTATTGTTTTTGTTTGTTTTATTGTTTGTTTTTAGAATGATGTTTTTTGTGGTGTCATTATTGTTTGTGTTGTGTTGTTTCTTGCTAGGTTTGTTTGTGATGTGTTGTTTGTTTGTGGTTGGTGTGAGAGAGAGAGAGAGAGAGAGAGAGAGAGAGAGAGAGAGTATCAACACAATTTCCATACCATATATTTGCCAACAACTTTGTCATAACGTAACAGTGAGCCAGGGACTCTCTCTCTCTCTCTCTCTCTTTCTCTCTCCAGATTACACAGGAAATAGCTCCATTTATACTATATTCCCCGAATAATACGGTTAAATGCCCCTTCCCACTCCCTAACCCTCCCCCTCTCTCTCTTATACTGGGGAGAGAATGCAAGGAATAAGCTCTCACTCTCACGCCTTCTATGTGCAGTAACGCGTGAATGACCTTCTCTATGCCTCTTTTATGTACAAACATCCCACCTCCTCTCCTCCCTCCCCTGCCTCTCCCTCCCCTGCCTCTCCCTCCCCTGTCTCTCCCTCCCCTGCCTCTCCCTCCCCTGCCTCTCCCTCCCCTGCCTCTCCCTCCCCTGCCTCTCCCTCCCTTGCCTATCCCTCTCCTACCTCTCCCTTCCCCGTCTCTACTTATCCCTCCAGTGTATATGATGGAGGAAATGTCTCTCACCTGTACTCTTAACTCCTGAACGATCCTGGTCTTGTCTTTAGTAGTGTCCTTTAGCAGTGTCCTTTAGCAGTGTGAAGGTTACTAGTGTGCCCTGAAGAATGCAGTGATGGCTAGGGAAACACTGAGTAACACTGAGTTCGTTTATTGCGGATGAGAGAAATACAAGCGGTGACCAGCATGTGCCAAGCACAGCTCACACGGTCAGACTGAGGCGCCTTGCCATATGGCAGCCTCGGGGCAATGTTGCCACATAACACGTGCAGTGTTGCCACGTGATAATATATATAAATGCTACTCGGCACGGTAGCTTATGTACAAGGTTGCTACTCGGCACAGTAGCTTATATACATAACCTACATCTCCCTCCCCCCTCACGCTCATAGTCTTTGTCTTGAGCGGACTTCTTAGTTCTAAGTCGCTCCGAGCGTCGAGGTGCACTGTGGGGCGGATCCTCGTGAGGTGCACTGTGGGGCGGATCCTCGTGAGGTGCACTGTGGGGCGGATCCTCGTGAGGTGTAGGTGACTCGTCTTCGGTCAGGGGGCCAGCAGCAGGGGGTGGGACTGGCCGGAGGAAGCGGCGGTTCCTCCACCAGACACGGCCACTCGGCATCCTCTGCCTTATGGGCCCCACCTGCTGTGAGAGCTATCTCACAATACAAGAAGGATAAGAAGGCGGCCAACAAAGCGAAGGCTGCCACACGTTCTTCCACGCCTCCGCCTAGTGCTTCCTGTGGCAGCTGTGGAAAGCAGCACAGCCCCAAGACTTGCCCGGCCGCCGACGCACTGTGTCGTGGATGTGACCGTAAGGGCCACTGGTCTAACACAGACAGGTGCCCTGCACGAGGCCGCAAGTGTCAGGCCTGTGGTCGCTATGGACACTACGACAAGTGCTGCCGCCAACCCAAGCCCAAAAGCCCGAGACGAGGAGGACAGCAGTGCACTTCCCTCAGGGTGGTTCGCACGCAGCCCCCTCCAGATGGCCCACGCAGCCCCAAGCAGCGGCGGAGTCACATCAGGAGGGTGGAATCGACCACACGCCCCAGGGCTACCCCTGCCCAGATCCTGTGTGGTCACCCTCTCCGCTCTTGCGTTCCTGCACACACCAAGGCCTTTGCGAAGGACTGGCAGACCAAAGCCGAGAGCTGCTACCGCCGCACCGCTACACGTGCCCAGGACGCCAAGGCTCGGTATGACGACCGTGCCCGCCCTCTTCAGCCGCTGGAGATTGGTGCCCTTGTTCGCGTCCAGGACCCGACGACGACACGTCGGCACAAGGTTGGCATAGTGATGGGCGTCGGCCGGTCGCGGGACTACAAGGTCAGGATGCCGAGTGGCCGTGTCTGGTGGAGGAACCGCCGCTTCCTCCAGCCAGCCCCACCCCCTGCTGCTGGCCCCCTGACCGAGGACGAGTCACCTACACCTCCCGAGGATCCGCCCCACAGTGCACCTCGACGCTCGGAGCGACTTAGGACTAAGAAGTCCGCTCAAGACAAAGACTATGAGCGTGAGGGGGGAGGGAGATGTAGGTTATGTATATAAGCTACTGTGCCAAGTAGCAACCCTGTACATAAGCTACTGTGCCGAGTAGCATTCATATATATTATCACGTGGCAACACTGCACGTGTTATGTGGCAACATTGCCCCGAGGCTGCCATATGGCAAGGCGCCTCGGTCTGACTGCGTGAGCTGTGCAGGGCACATGCAGGTCACCGCTTGTATTTCTCTCATCCACAATAAACGAACTCAGTGTTACTCAGTGTTTCCCTAGCCATCACTGCATTCTTCAGGGCACACTAGTAACCTTCAGACAGGAGCTTCCCAACGCGCCAGGAATCCTCCATGATATGTACGGTCCTTAACCTACCTAAGACTCAATAACTACCTTCACTTGTGTTACCGTTGTGTTGCTGTTGAAATGATTACCTAGAAGGGAGTCTCTGTTCCCTCGATTACAAAACAGTTAACGGAGTCAGGATAAACATTTAGGTTATGACTCGAATTTTTACTGTTAACGGGAAACTGAGAGAGATTAAGCTAATCCAGGGATATAAAGGGATTAACGATATGAGAAAGAGAGACAGACAGACAGACAGACAGACAGGCAGACAGACAGACAAAAAAACAGACAGACAGACACAGACACACATACAGAGACACACAAAGAGAGACAGGTGTAAGACATAGACATTTATACATTACTCAATATTTATAGTTAGCCATAAAAAAACGAAGATTTATGACCCCAATAAGGTAAGTGGTCACGAAGTCTTGAGAGACAGCGAGACAATTAGAGTCTTCGTAAAAATAAGTGATGTTCTCGGTAATTAGTGAACATGAAGGTCTCGTTACGCCTTTTATTACTGCTCGGAATTACCCGCTTAAGCACCCAGGTAATTGTAAGATAAATTAACTAGATGAAGGAAAAGTTTCATTATTTTCTTATTATTATTTTCTGTAAGTTTTGTTTAGATAATAATAAAAATAATAAGCCAGTCCATTTTGTCATTCTAAATAAACTATATTTTATTTACGAGTTTCATAAAGATAACAAAATAAGTTCTAGTCGATAGTATTCCTAGAGAGAGAGAGAGAGAGAGAGAGAGTCGTACATATAATCGCTACAGAATTAAGAAGAGGGAGTAACGCTATTGCATGTTTTCAAGTCTCGTGGTAGTATATGTGTCTTAAACTGTATACATAAAGTCAGCATCATCTCTTTTAATGTCATGGAGCTGTGATTGTCTGTTACCTGCCGACACACGCGTTTAAACCTGATGGATCATGTACCCACAGGAGGCAGGATGGAACAGGATGGAAAGGGTAGGAGAGGAGGAGGTATCGTGCTTCCCCATCCCTCGCTGACAACTGATTCATAAGCCAGTCATACGCCCTCAGCTCTCTTCGTTTTACCGGTCTCATTTGAATATAAATTGTGCCCGTGTGTGAGGCAGAGGGTAGTGGTAGAGTGTGTGTGTGTGTGTGTGTGTGTGTGTGTGTGTGTGTGTGACAGAAAAACACTCACTTAAACTCTACAGTATTTTTATAGATGTATTAAGTAAAGACACAAGAATAAACAAAGAAAATTATCAGATTAAGATGAAAATCGTAATATTTTCCATTTCAGTCTAAGTCTTCGGTCGGTAATAACATAATTTTCCCTTAACAAGTAACTCCGTTTTCTTTTTCCTATGCCTCCTACATCTCTATTCCCCCTCATGCTGCCTACGACCCTTGCTTCCTTTCATACTTCCCTCCCTCTCTCTTGTTTCTAAAATTTGTATTCCTCCACCTACTAATACACCCCCACCACCACCCACCTCTCCCACCAACCACTCTTCCCCCCTCCCCCACCCGCCCCCTACCACACAGTGTGCCGGGCTGCATCAGTGGTAGTAGAATTTCCTAAGCTGTTAACCACTTGCAATATTCGTTGAGAAAAACTCTTTTTTTTATGGTGGGGGAACATTTTGCTATTTTGTTGTTCATTGACTGAGTATGGCCATAGTAATCTGGGGAAGACAGAGCAGACGGGGAATAAGATTGTTTTAAATAACATAAAAAACAGATTAAATTCTACCATATATGAATTAGTTTCCAGTATTTTTTATCATGAAAGATTGTAAATAACAATTGGATTATTGACAAAGAAAAATATTGAAGTGTTTTAATGGTCTTGTGAAAGTTAAGGGGAATAGGTATGTATGTAGATGAAGATATGTTAATGAGTAGTTTTTGCTAGAGAACCTGAAAGAACATATAGAGAAATTATGTAGTTTAGTGACTTACATATTCAACTGGGTGTTGGCTCTCTTAACGGCGATACTGGTGCCAAAATGTACGCATGATTTTTCCTGTAGTGTCCGTGGGGATATACAAACATACAGACGGATTAAAAACAGGTATTTTATCGTTCCTGTAGGTGGTAAGGTAAAAAAAATAAACACTCGTAAGATGGTTAGCTGCTGAGGGAAAACTAAAAACAAACTTGGGTCAAAATACACTGAAACAAGACTAGTACAGGGAAGACGTTCAGGAAGCGAGGCGGAACAAGCTAAGGATGGACCCTGTTAATCCACGTAGTAGCCTTAACAGGGGATAGATTAAGGAAGGAAGGAAGGAAGGAAGGAAGGAGGTTTGAAGGATATATGAGATTAGGATGGGAGTGGTGGGTGAAGTGAAGGAGTGTGTGGTGAGAGGGTCTGGACAGGTCGGTAGGATAGATGGCCAAAGACTAACCGTGAATAACTGAGATGAACGGGCATGACAGTGTGGCAAGATCCAGTGACAGCATGATAGAGTCGACCTCTGAGTGCAGTAGACGATCCCAGTGAGTACGGTATCTTAAGCTCTAGAGTACTATTTCATTGTACTCAAATAGCCTGATAAATAAGGTATCTAAACCCCTTTAGTACGATGCCAACCCCTGAGTACAGTGGAATAGTCCAATGAGTAAGGATAATTTTAATCCATTGAGTATGATAACTTAATCCATGGGCGATGACTGTGTTACCTATGAATATGTTATCTCAACCCAGTAAGTGCTAGATTAATTCATCGTTCTGAAGGGGTTAAGTCATCATCCTCAAGGGGTTAGTCACCGTTCTTAATAATAATAATAATAATAATAATAATAATATTATAAACGATTTAAACTATTCTTCTTCTTCCACTTGTTTACCTGAGTTATCTTTAGTGACTCTCTTATCTGTTATTCTTTTACATTTTTTCTTATTTCCTGACACTTATCATGATAATTACTTTAGAGAAAATGTGGCGTGTGTGTGTGCGTGTGTGTGTGTGTGTGTGTGTCCAGGACTTTACATCCTCACATAACTCATGTTTGAGGAGGAGGAAGATGAAGAAGAGGAGGAGGAGGACGAAGAAGAGGACGAAGAGGAGGAAGAAGAGGAGGAGGAGGAAGAGGAGGAGGGACATAAATAACGAGAAGGAAAGTATAAATGACTGAGTGAGTGACCGTAGACAATACCAACATGATCAAGGGCTCGTATGAGTGACCGCGTACCTCACAAACCGCACTGACTGGACTATCTACACGTGTGAGTGACCAACTGACCATGGAAGTAGGTGAGTGACTCCTTTAGTCAAGCAGAGGGAGAAGGGGAGGAAGATAAACAGTGATCAACAGCGAAAAACTTCATTGGTTCGATAGGTCCTCCTGCAGCTATGAGGTCGAGGTTTAATGGCATCTGAAGTGAGCTGTGCTAATTGAGTGTTACTCTTTATTGGCTTTATAACCTGAGTCGGGCTTGTTGCGTACAAGATCCACTCGTATGTGGGTAAAGCTGGTCGCTGATTGGTTCATACACGACCGTGATGTCAACTTGTGTCCGTCCCACTCTCTGGTAAAGTAAGATTTTCTGTTAGGTTAGGTTAGATAGGCTACGATAGGTGTAGGTTGATTAGTTAGTTGAGGTGTGGTGTCGAGTGGGTACGGCTCTTGTCTCTTGACCTGAGGGTCGCTAGTTCAATCCGTCATCCCACCACACACACACACTCAGCTTTTTTCTCTCTCTCTCTCAGCATAGTTATTTTAGGAGAAATGACTGAGTGTAACCTAAAAAAAAAATCTAAATTATATGTGAATACCAGTTCTGAATTTTAACTTGTGTAGCTATGACGTTCTGAACTCACATAGTACCACTAGCAGTTATGGAAATCAATTAATTTTTCTCAAAGGTTTCATGGAACAACTTTTTTTTCTCGGGTTTATTTAAAAATAATTCCTCGTGATATCTATTTTTCACATCAGTTTGTTTCAGTTTATTCTGATATATATTCGTATTTATTTTATTTTATTTTATATGCTATTTTTTATTATTTTTATATATATTTTGTCTTCAATTTTTATTCATTAATTTTTTCTCCGTCGGTTACTCACTATTTTTTATTATTTTTTCTTTATTTTTTTCTTTCCTGGTTATACATATTTTACATCTAATAATATCCTTCTACTCTTCATTCTTAGTTATTCACGTTATATTTACATTAATTTCCTTCCATTCTTTCATTTTTTCCTAGTTAAAGACGCGTTTTTTCCCATTTACGTTTATCCAGTAATTTATTCATATCAAAGCTGTTTTTTCCCCAATTTGTACTTTTCTTCCTCACAAAACATTCTCAAACTTGTCCCCAGTTCATACAGTTATTTATGTCTGTATAATCTGTAATTTTCAACACATATTTCTTACTAGTAAATCGTGAATGTTAAACGTCTTGTCAATTATTTTTTTTTGCTTCAGTTAATGGTTTCCTAAAATGTATATATAATATCTATATTTTTTTATGGAGTCTTTTCCGTATATTTGGGTCATATACTCTCTCTCTCTCTCTCTCTCTCTCTCTCTCTCTCCACCCATGCAAGTACATAATTAATATTTTATACTGCAGCGTAGACCATAACTTACAAAACCATTGAAGCGTTGGAATGTAAAGTACAGGACATATATTGAACTTTCGTGTGTGAGCAGTTTAGAATGGGTCAATGTCATGAACGTGAGCACTGGTGTGTGTGTGTGTGTTTGTGTGTGTGTGTTTTATGTGTGTGTGCGTGTGTGTTAGCGTTACTGGGTCACTCGGTTAACGTTAAAAGCTGTCAGTAAAAAAAAAAAAAAACGAAGAAAAACAGTAAACATTCAAACACTTTCTGGTAATATTCTCAGTGGTTATAATGAGAACCGGTCTTGAGTGAGAGAGAGAGAGAGAGAGAGAGAGAGATGCACAGGTAGACAGGAAGAGCAACATAGGTAGATATCAGAGAGAGAAAAAGAAAATACGAAGAAAGCAGTAAGAAGGGCGAAAGAAAAAATGAATGAAAACAAAAGATTAACAAAATTAAACTCTCCAGGTGCTTGATCTGAGACAAATTGTTACAAACGCCATTAAATATGTGGGATTGGCTTACTCACATTAGGAACAATTCAATGAAACTTGGAACCTTCCCTTCCCTTTCCTCCCCCCCAAAAAAAAATCCCATATAAATCTGTTTTTCTATCTTTCTTTCTCTCTTTTTTTCTCATTTTTGTTCTTTTCCTCAGTTATTGTTTTTCTTTTCTCTGATTTTTCCTTCTCTATTTTTTCCTTCTTTCTCTCTATCTCTGTGTTTTTTTCTTCACTTTTTCTGCCTCTCCTCGTTCTTCTCCTTTCATCTTTTATTCTATTTCTCTCTTGTTTGTTTTTTTATATTTCATTTTTACGACGTTCAATATTTTTCTCCCTTTCTTTTTATTCTTTCTCCTCTTCCCTCTATCTTGCGCCTGTTAATTTTGTTTTCTCTCCAGTTATCAATTCTCTAACTCATTTTTTGCCTCTTGTCTCCATCCTGTCTTCCTTCTCGTTCCACCAAATCTTCCTCCTCTTCCTCATACTGCTCTTGCCGCTGATCTTCCTCCTCCTCTTACATTTTCTGTTTCTCCTCCTGCTCCATCATCTGTTTCTCCCCCTCTTATTCTATCTTCCGTTTCTCCTCCTCCTCCGTACACAAGCCTCAACGCCTCCGTCAGCTGGTGGTAGGTCTCTGCAATTTCTCGTCCTGAAACACACGACAAATATCCACGGAGCCTCATCGTAGCGACCACCACTAGCGCCCTGAAGTCCCTCTCCCCCTCTCTAACCCTCTCCCTAGCCCTTTCCCCTCTCTAACACTCTCCCTAGCCCTCTCCCCTCTCTAACCCTCTCCCTAGCCCTCTCCCCTCTCCCCCATCAGTCTAGCCCTCAATACTAGCCCCTCTTACTTCCTCAGCACTCTCCATAACCCTCTCCAAAACCTCTCTATAGATATGACTTGTCCCTCTCTCCATCCTCACTCTAGCCCTTTCCCCAGCCCTTATTCTAACCCCTCTTCTCAGGCCTCACTTTTTCCTGTAGCCCTTCTCTCACTCCTCATTTTACCCCTTTTCCACAGCCCTGTTTCCCCTTCACTCAGCCCTTTCTTTCCCTTATCCCTCTCACTTCCTTTCCTTAGTCCTTAACCCAGGTCGCCTCTCTCTCTCTCTCTCTCTCTCTCTCTCTCTCTCTCTACAGTTCCTCCAGCCCTTTTCACCCTTAACCTCTTCGTAGTCTTCTCCTCGCCCTCTCTGGGTCTTGCTAATCTCGAGCTTTTGATAGATTTAAGAGTAAAGAATAACCCCTCTAACAGGCCTCGTGTCTAGTCGTTGTTTATTGAGTATTATGTAGATTCTGGTCGTGCGTAGTGAGGGTGGACATCAAACTACAATGGCACATCGACTTGGTTCACTTTCAGCTGACCGTCGCTCCTCTGTTCAAGGTTTTTTTTTATTTTACTGTACTAAACTATACGACGTAACCTAATGCAGCGTTTGACACGAGTTGTACATCATTATGTTCCCTCTATGTAAAGATAAAAGACTTTTTTTAGCGGATTATTGCCGACCAGAGGTGTGCTGTGGCTGAGTAGATACAATTCTCGCTTCATATTCCTAGGATTATTGGCTTGCACTTAGTGGATTCCCAGTTCACCCATCTGTGAATTGGTACCTAACTTTGCATCTGGGGAAAGTGGGTGATTTTTTAGTATACAGTGCCGGCCATGATGGTTCTTTCGTGCTAAAAAAAAATAGGATTAGTTATTAGTGTGTTGTATCCGTGCTGTTATTTTTACCCCCAGTGAATATTTTGAACATAGAGAGAATAAGACAATAAATGAATATATAAAACACAATACACATATGAAGAAGAATCGTGAGTTCTGTGTTTAGTTCTCTCGTGTGTTCAGAGTCATGTAGCGTAGGAGACCGTCCAGTTGTACCCGGTAAAGTTCCCTTGTAAAGTTTAGGGCAAAGTTAAAAAATATTAAGTTAATAATTATGCTATTTATTTATATTTTACAGTGTGATTATTTATATGATAGTTCTTATTTACAGTCAAGTTTAAATTTAAAAAAATATATAAAAATGTATATAAATTATCACTTTATCGAAATTTTACCTAAATTACCTGATATATTAATTTATTTATCGCCGGAAGCTTTTAGTTCGGTGGTCTGTGTGTGGGGGTTTTATTTTACCAGTATATCAATTACTAGTGTTTATTCCTACTGTAGCGGCAGAAGTTCATGAGAGACCTTTAATGGCTCAATTTGTCGGCTTATTTGTCTCGTATTTTTCTGTCAATAGTTCAGAATTAGTAGACCGAGTACTTTATATCGATGACTGCACCTTCGACTATGACAATTTATTTTTGTATTATTATGTTTTCATTTCTTTTTTTGTGTGTGTTTAGTGTCTCTCTCTCTCTCTCTCTCTCTCTCTCTCTCTCTCTGTCTCTCTCTCTCTCTCTCAATTATTCCACACGTCTCACTCTTAACACTTTACCTCTTCCTTCCCCTCCAACCGTACGTTTCCTTTCACTTCTTTCCTGCTCTCTGCATCCCACACACACACACACACATCAACAAGGAACACAACTTTTTATGACAGTTACCCCTTCCAAAAAAAATATATTGTTTTCTTTCTCTAATAGGAGGGCCAACAGGGGAGGAATGGTAGGGCAATGGGAGGGAAGGGGTGGGGAAAAGGAAGGGAGGGGTATGAGAGAGAGAGAGGAAGGGAAGGGAAGGGAGTTGGTGCCGTCAGGTTATTCCATCTTTTCAACATTGAATTTTTTAAAATTTTTTCCTAACTATTGAAGAGATATATCGAACAAAGCAATTCAACTCAGTCTGCACCGGAATCAATGATCATTTGCATCTCTTGGCCATCAGACTCCTTCCTTCCACGATAAGTCTTTTTCTTTAGCGATTTTGTTCACTTTTTTGCAAAATGTACAAAAGGCTAAAAGAAAATTAGTTGGAGAGGAAGAAATAATTTAGAGTTTGGCTGGTGGCGAGATAGTTCCCCAGACAGACAGACAGACAGACCCTCCCACCCTCCCACCCACCCACCCACCCTCTCACCTGGCCACCCACCCACCCACCTACCTACCCTCCCACCCATCTACCCTCCCACCCACCTACCTAACCCTCCCACCCACCTACCTACCCTCCCACCCACCACCCTCCCACCCCACCTACCTCCCTCCACCACCTAACCTCCCTCCCACCCACCTAGCCCTCCCACCCACCCTACCCTCCACCCACCCACCTACCCTCTCCACACAGCCACCCACCCTGCCCTCCACCTGGCCACCCACCCCACCTACCTACCCTCCTCCCCACCTTCCCTCCACCCACCTACCCACCCTCCTCCCACCACCTAC
>NW_024723794.1:0-11025 GCF_018991925.1 Homarus americanus
GACTTCTACATATAACCAACACCTCACCCCACCAGGATTTGAACCCACGATCTTATAATAGTGACCGGGGAACGCTACCTCTGAGCCACCAGGACAATAAAAGCATTCCTAGACTCTGCTATATTTCACACAAAGCATGTTCAACGAGCTTACGGCGCCGTGAACCTCTAATGGGGACCACCCGTGCCGCTCAGGTGATCAGAGCAACGTTTTACCAAATGCGGCTTCGAAACCCGAGGATCCATATAATTTTCATAAGCCCAATAAAGCACGCAGACTTCTACATATAATCAACACCTCACCCCACCAGGATTTGAACCCACGATCTTATAATTGTGACCCGGGGATGCTACCTCTGGGCCACCAGGACAATAAAAGCAGTCGTAGACTCTGCTTCATTTCACACAAAGCCTGTTCAACGAGCTTATGGCGCCGTGAACCTCTAATGGGGACCACGAGTGCCGCTTAGGTGATCAGACCAACATTTTACCAAATGCGGCTTCGAAACAAGAAGGATCCATATATATTTCATTATCCCAATAAAGCACGCGGACTTCTACATTTAATCAACACCTCACCCCACCAGGATTTGAACCCACGATCTTATAATTGTGACCAGCGAACGCTACCTCTGGGCCACCAGGACAATAAAAGCAGTCCTAGACTCTGCTATATTTCACACAAAGCCTGTTCAACGACCTTATGGCGCCATGAACCTCTAATGGGGACCACCCGTGCCGCTTAGGTGATCAGAGCAACGTTTTACCAAATCCGTTTTCGAAACCCGAGGATCCATGTATATTTCATTAGCCCAATAAAGCACGCGGACTTCTACATTTAATCAACACCTCACCCCACCAGGATTTGAACCCACGATCTTAAATTGTGACCGGGGAATACTACCTCTGGGCCACCAGGACACTAAAAGCATTCCTAGACTCTGCTATATTTCACACAGAGCCTGTTCAACGAGCTTATGGCGCCGTGAACCTCTAATGGGGACCACCCGTGCCGCTTAGGTGATCAGAGCAACATTTTACCAAATGCGGCTTCGAAACCCGAGGATCCATGTATATTTCATTAGCCCAATAAAGCACGCGGACTTCTTCATTTAATCAACACCTCACCCCACCAGGATTTGAACCCACGATCTTATAATTGTGACCGGAAAGCAGCTACCTCTGGGCCACTAGGACAATAAAAGCAGTCTAGACTCTGCTATATTTCACACAAAGCCGTTCAACGAGCTTGTAGGCGCCGTGAACCTCCCAATGGGGACCACCACGTTGCCACTTAGGTGATCAGGTAACGAATTTTACCGAATGCGAGCGAAACCACGAGATCATATATGTTTTCATTGGCCCAATATGTACGCGGACTTCTACATATAATAATCAACACCTCACCCACCGGGATTTGAACCCACGATCTTATAATTGTGACCGGGGGACGCTACCTCTGGGCCACCAGGACAATAAAAGCATTCCTAGACTCTGCTATATTTCACACAAGGCCTGTTCAACTTGCTTATGGCACCGTGAACCTCTAATGGGGACCACCCGTGCCGCTTAGGTGATCAGAGCAACGTTTTACCAAATGCGGCTTCGAAACAAGGACGATCCATAAATATTTCATTAGCCCAATAAATCCTTTCGGACACCTACGCGTAATCAACACCTCACCCTACTGATTCAAACCCACGATCTTATAATTTGGCCGGAATTTATGCTACCTCTGGGCCACCAGGACAATAAAAGCAGTCCTAGACTCTACTATATTTCACACAAAGCCTGTTCAACGACCTTATGGCGCCATGAACCTCTAATGGGGACCACCCGTGCCGCTTATGTGATCAGAGCAACGTTTTACCAAATGCGGCTTCGAAACACGAGGATCCATATATATTTCATTAACCCAATAAAACACGCGGACTTCTACATATAATCAACACCTCACCCGACCAGGATTTGAACCCACAATCATATAATTGTGACCGGGGGACGCTACCTCTGGGCGACCATGACAATAAAAGCAGTCCTAGACTCTGCTATATTTCACACAAAGCCTGTTCAACGAGCTTATGGCGCCGTGAACCTCTAATGGGGACCACCCGTGCTGCTTAGGTGATCAGACCAACATTTTACCAAATGCGGCTTCGAAACAAGAAGGATCCATATATATTTCATTAGCCCAATAAAGCACGCGGACTTCTACATTTAATCAACACATCACCACACCAGGATTTGAATCCACGATCTTATAATTGTGACCGGGGAACGCTACCTCTGGGCCACCATGACAATAAAAGCAGTCCTAGACTCTGCTATATTTCACACAAAGCCTGTTCAACGAGCTTATGGCGCCGTGAACCTCTAATGGGGACCACCCATGCCGCTTAGGTGATCAGAGCAACGTTTTACCAAATGCGGCTTCGAAACACCATGTTCCATATATATTTCATTAGCCCAATAAAGCACGCGGACTTCTTCATATAATCAACACCTCACCCCACCAGGATTCGAACCCACGATCTTCTAATTGTGACCGAGGAACGCTACCTCTGGGCCACCAGGACACTAAAAAGCATTCTAGACTCTTTATGGCTTTTCACACAAGCTGTTCCAACGAGCTTATGGCGCTGTGAACCTCAATAGGGACCACCCATGCCGCTTAGGTGATCAGGCAACGTTTTTGCCAAATGTGATTCGAAACCCGAGATCCATATATATTTCATTAGACCATTAAAGCACGCGGACTTCTACATATAATCAACACCTCACCCCACCAGGATTTGAAACCACAATCTTATAATTGTGACCGGGGGACGCTACCTCTGGGCCACCAGGACATTAAAAGCAGTCTTAGACTCTGCTATATTTCACACAAAGCTTGTTCAACGATCTTATGGCGCGGTGAACCTCTAATAGGGACCACCCGTGCCGCTTAGGTGATCAGACCAACATTTTACCAAATGCCGCTTCGAAACACGAGGATCCATATATATTTCATTAGCCCAATAAAGCATGAACTACCATTTAATCAGCACCTCACCCCACCAGGATTTGAACCACGATCCTTTATAATTGTGACCAGAGAACGCTTCTCTGGCCACCAGGACAATAAAAGCAGTCTAGACTCAGCTATATTTCACACAAAGCCTGTTCAATGAGCTTATGGCGCCGTGTACCTCTAATGGGGACCACCCATGCCGCTTAGGTGATTAGAGCAACGTTTTACCAAATGCGGCTTCGAAACACGAGGATCCATATATATTTCATTAGCCCAATAAAGCATGCGGACTTCTTCATATAATCAACACCTCACCCCACCAGGATTCGAACCCACGATCTTCTAATTGTGACCGGGGAACGCTACCTCTGGCCCACCAGGACACTAAAAGCATTCCTAGACTCTGCTATATTTCACACAAAGCCTGTTCAACGAGCTTATGGCGCCGTGAATCTCTAATGGGGATCCCCCGTGCCGCTTTGGTGATCAGAGCAACGTTTTACCAAATGTGGCTTCGAAACCCGAGGATCCATATATATTTCATTAGACCATTAAAGCACGCGGACTTCTACATATAATCCTTTACTCACCCACCGGTTTGAACCACAATCTTATAATTATGACGGAGGAGGCGCTACCTCTGGGCCACCAGGACAATAAAAAGCAGTCCTAGACTCTGTTATATTTCACACAAAGCCTGTTCAACGAGCTTATGGTGCCGTGAACCTCTAATGGAGACCACCCGTGACACTTAAGTGATCAGAGCAACGTTTTACCAAATGCAACTTCGAAACACGAGGATCCATATATATTTCATTAGCCCAATAAAGCACGCGCACTTCTACATATAATCAACACCTTACCCCACCAGGATTTGAACCCACGATCTTATAATTGTGACTGGGGAACGCTACCTCTGGGCCACCAGGACAATAAAAGCAGTCCTAGACTCTGCTATATATCACACAAAACCTGTTCAACGAGCTTATGGCGCCGTGTGAACCTCTAATGGGGACCACCCGTGCGGCAGGTAGTCAGGCAACGTTTTGCAAATGCGGCTTCGAAACCCGAGGATCCATATATTTTCATTAGCCAATAGTACACGCAGACTTCTACATATGATGTCCCTCACCTGCCGGAGTTTCAGACCCACATTCATAATTGGCGAGATGCCTCTAGGCCACCAGGACTATAAAATCAGTCCTGAACTCTGCTATGTTTCACACAAAAGCCTGTTCAGCGAGCTTATGGCGCCGTGAACCTCTAATGGGGACCACCGTGCGGCTTAGGTGATCAGAGCAACGTTTTACAAATGGCTTGAAACACGAGGATCACTATATATTTCATTAGCCCAATAAAAACGCGCGGACTTCTTCATGTCAACACCTCACCCCACCAGGATTCAGACCCACGATCTTATAATTGTGACGGGGGTATGCTACCTCTGGGCCACCAGGACAATAAAAGCAGTCCTAGACTCTACTATATTTCACACAAAGCCTGTTCAACGACCTTATGGCGCCATGAACCTCTAATGGGGACCACCACCCGTGCCGCTTAGGTGATCAGAGCAACGTTTTACCAAATGCGGCTTCGAAACACGAGGATCCATATATATTTCATTGGCCCAATAAAGCACGCGGACTTCAACATATAATCAACACCTCACCCCACCAGGATTTGAAACCACGATCTTATAATTGTGACCGGGGGACGCTACCTCTGGGCCACCAGGAACAATAAAAGCAGTCCTAGACTCTGCTATATTTCACACAAAGCCTGTTCAGCGAGCTTATGGCGCCGTGAACCTCTAATGAGGACCCCCCGTGCCGCTTAGGTGATCAGAGCAACGTTTTACCAAATGCGGCTTCGAAACACGAGGATCCATATATATTTCATTAGCCCAGCATGAGCATGCGGACTATAATCAACACCTCACCCCACCAGGATTCAGACCACGATCTTCTAATTGTGACCGGGGAACGCTACCTCTGGCCCACCAGGACATTAAAAGCATTCCTAGACTCTGCTATATTTCACACAAAGCCTGTTCAACGAGCTTATGGCGCCGTGAACATCTAATGGGGACCCCCCGTGCCGCTTAGGTGATCAGAGCAACGTTTTAACAAATGTGGCTTCGAAACCCGAGGATTCATATATATTTTATTAGACCATTAAAGCACGCAGACTTCTACATATAATCAACACCTCACCCCACCAGGATTTGAACCCACAATCTTATAATTGTGACTGGGGGACGCTACCTCTGGGCCACCAGGACAATAAAAGCAGTCCTAGACTCTGCTATATTTCACACAAAGCCTGTTCAACGAGCTTATGGCGCCGTGAACCTCTAATGGGGACCACCCATGCCGCTTAGGTGATCAGAGCAACGTTTTACCAAATGCGGCTTCGAAACACGGGGATCCATATATATTTCAATAGCCCAATAAAGCATGCGGACTTCTTCATATAATCAACACCTCACCCCACCAGGATTAGAACCCACGCTCTTCTAATTGTGACCGGGGAACGCTACCTCTGGGCCACCAAGACACTAAAAGCATTCCTAGACTCTGCTATATATTTCACACAAAGCCTGTTCAACGAGCTTATGGCGCCGTGAACCTCTAATGGGGATCCCTCGTGCCGCTTAGGTGATCAGAGCAACGTTTTACCAAATGTGGCTTCGAAACCCGAGGATCCATATATATTTCATTAGTCCATTAAAGCACGCGGACTTCTACATATAATCAACACCTCACCCCACCAGGATTTGAACCCACAATCTTATAATTGTGACCGGGGGACGCTACCTCTGGGCCACCAGGAAACTAAAAGCATTTCTAGACTCTGCTATATTTCACACAAAGCCTGTTCAACGAGCTTATGGCGCCGTGAATCTCTAATGGGGACCACCCGTGCCGCTTAGCTGATCAGAGCAACGTTTTACCAAATGTGGCTTCGAAATCCGAGGATCTATATATATTTCATTAGACCATTAAAGCACGCGGACTTCTACATATAATCAACACCTCACCCCACCAGGATTTGAACCCACAATCTTATAATTGTGACCGGGGGACGCTACCTCTGGGCCACCAGGACAATAACAGCAGTCCTAGACTCTGCTATATTTCACACAAAGCCTGTTCAACGAGCTTATGGCGCCGTGAACCTCTAATGGGGACAACCCGTGCCGCTTAGGTGATCAGACCAAGATTTTACCAAATGCGGCTTCGAAACAAGAAGGATCCATATATATTTCATAAGCCCAATAAAGCACGCAGACTTCTACATTTAATCAACACCTCACCCCACCAGGGTTTGAACCCACGATCTTATAATTGTGACCGGGGAACGCTACCTCTGGGCCACCAGGACAATAAAAGCAGTCCTAGAATCTGCTATATTTCACACAAAGCTGTTCAATGAGCTTATGGCGCCGTGAACCTCTAATGGGGACAACCCATGCCGCTTAGGTGATCAGAGCAACGTTTTACCAAATGCAGCTTCGAAACACGAGGATCCATATATATTTCATTAGCTTAATAAAGCATGCGGACTTCTTCATATAATCAACACCTCACTCCACCAGGATTAGAACCCACGATCTTCTAATTGTGACCGGGGAACGCTACCTCTGGCCCACCAGGACACTAAAAGCATGCCTAGACTCTGCTATATTTCACGCAAAGCCTGTTCAACGAGCTTATGGCGCTGTGAACCTCTAATGGGGATCCCCCGTGCCGCTTAGGTGATCAGAGCAACGTTTTAGCAAATGTGGCTTCGAAACCCGAGGATCCATATATATTTCATTAGACCATTAAAGCACACGGACTTCTACATATAATCAACACCTCACCCCACCAGGATTTGAACCCACAATCTTATAATTGTGACCAGGGGACGCTACCTCTGGGCCACCAGGAAACTAAAAGCATTCCTAGAATCTGCTATATTTCACACAAAGCCTGTTCAACGAGCTTATGGCGCCGTGAACCTCTAATGGGGCCCACCCGTGCCGCTTAGGTGATCAGAGCAACGTTTTCCCAAATGTGGCTTCGAAAGCCGAGGATCCATATATATTTCCTCAGACCATTAAAGCACGCAGACTTCTACATATAATCAACACCTCACCCCACCAGGATTTGAGCCCACAATCTTATAATTGTGACCGGGGGACGCTACCTCTCGGCCACCAGGACAATAAAAGCAGTCCTAGACTCTGCTATATTTCACACAAAGCCTGTTCAACGAGCTTATGGCGCCGTGAACCTCTAATAGGGGACCACCCGTGCAGCAGGTGATCAGGCAACGTTTTTACCAAATGTGGCTTCGAAACCCGAGGATCCCTTATATATTTCATTAGACCATTAAAAGCACCACCGGACTTCTACATATAATCCCAACACCTCACCCCACCAGGATTTGACACGATCTTCTAATTGTGACCGGGGAACGCTACCTCTGGCCCACCAGGACACTAAAAGCATTCCTAGACTCTGCTATATTTCACACAAAGCCTGTTCAACGAGCTTATGGCGCCGTGAACCTCTAATGGGGATCCCCCGTGCCGCTTAGGTGATCAGAGCAACGTTTTACCAAATGTGGCTTCGAAACCCGAGGATCGATATATATTTCATTAGACCATTAAAGCATGCGGACTTCTACATATAATCAACACCTCACCCCACCAGGATTTGAACCCACAATCGAATAATTGTGACCGGGGGACGCTACCTCTGGGCCACCAGGATAATAAAAGCAGTCCTAGACTCTGCTATATTTCACACAAAGCCTGTTCAACGAGCATATGGCGCCGTGAACCTCTAATGGGGACCACCCGTGCCGCTTAGGTGATCAGACCAACATTTTACCAAATGCGGCTTCGAAACAAGAAGGATCCATATATATTTCATTAGCCCAATAAAGCACGCGGACTTCTACATTTAATCAACACCTCACGCCACCAGTGTTTGAACCCACGATCTTATAATTGTGACCGGGGAATGCTACCTCTGGGCCACCAGGACAATAAAAGCGGTCCTAGACTCTGCTATATTTCACACAAAGCCTGTTCAACGAGCTTATGGCGCCGTGAACCTCTAATGGGGACCACCTATGCCGCTTAGGTGATCAGAGCAACGTTTTACCGTCGGCGAAACAAAGTAGGATCCATATATATTTCATTATCCCAATAATGCACGCGGACTTCTACATATAATCAACACCTCACCCCACCAGGATTTGAACCCACGGTCTTATAATTGTGACGGGGGAACGCTACCTCTGGGCCACCAGGACAATAAAAGCAGTCCTAGACTCTTCTTTATTTCACACAAAGCCTGTTCAACGAGCTTATGGCGCTGTGAACCACTATAGGGGACCACCCGTGCCGCTTAGGTGATCAGAGCAACGTTTTTCCAAATGCGGCTTCGAAACACGAGGATCCATATATATTTCATTAGCCCAATAAAGCACGCGGACTTCTTCATATAATCAACACCTCACCCCACCAGGATTCGAACCCACGATCTACTAATTGTGACCGGGGAACGATACCTCTGGGCCACCAGGACACTAAAAGCTGTCCTAGACTCTACTATATTTCACACAAAGGCTGTTCAACGACCTTATGGCGCCATGAACCTCTAATGGGGGCCACCCGTGCCGCTTAGGTGATCAGAGCAACATTTTACCAAATCCGGCTTGGAAACACGAGGATCCATATATATTAGTGTGTCATACGGAGGCGAATTTTTTTTTTTGAGTTTGAAAAATCGGCCCATGGTATTAATGATGTAGTTCTATAGGCAGAATCATGTGATATCTTCAGATTTGAAAAGTTTTCATTTTTTGCTAGGTAAATTTTAACTTGAAATCTTATAAAAATTCAGTATTCCCACCCTTTTACCAACACCACTAAATAGCTTATTTAAAGTAAAGTAAATGTATCAGGTTAATTTATTAGGATGAAAATGATCCAGAATAGTGAAACGAATGATCTTGACACATTTATTAAATTTATTATTCCTTTAGAAAACAAAATCATCAAATACAAAAACCGGTTTTACTACTAAGACCCGGTGTTGCTGCACACCATAGAGAACATGTCTTTCTTGCTTCTGTTTCTACTCATCACCTCCCTGCTGACCACCTGAGCTCGGATGTAGCATTCCCTCCTCTCCTGGCTGTACACGTGACTGCTGGTCTCGCTCACTTGCTGTACACAACGCTCTATACTCTGGGTGTGCGAGGGCCAGGCAGGGACATGCATGGGTTTGTCCAGGAAAGCTCTGACTTGAACATTGGTGAGGCTGCAGGTAAGAGGGGGCTCACTGCCAGCCAGGATGTTATCCAGATCTATGAGATCAGTGAGGGTCTTGGCACCTAGATTGACTTCAGGAGTCTTCCTGACCCTGAAGGAATCGTCACCAACTGATTCGTCATGCCCAGATCCTCTCATAAGTCTCATATCCAAGATCTTTTTGACTGCCACTCTTCTCTCCTCCTCATCCTTACTGCAGAGCATTGTCTGCAGAACTGCCTCGGGATGAGCATACCAGGAATATCTCCTCACAGTCTGCTCCACAATCTGAACAAACTTCCTTGGCTGACTCCTCAGGAGCTCAAGCTGGAAGAGAACATGCCTCGGACCTTCGGTGATGACTTGACCTTGGTGTTGAACCAATTTGGCGATGGAGCCTCCGATGAATTGGACAATAAGTCTCAGGTTGTGAAGCTGGTTTACCTTTCGAGATATGATGGCGACCCAAATTCTGCAGAACCGCAAGGAGGCCGTTGTGGGCCACCTAGAAGATGTGAGACTGGACCTGTCTGCAGGTAACCAGAATCTATCAGGCATGACCCCAGTTTTGATGGCACTGCACCGATGTATGTGTACTGGTCAGTACTCCGGGTCAAATCCAATGACGGTATGTGCAAGCTCAACGAGTGGAGGGCCAACTGTGATTTTTTTCAAAGCTCGGATTTATTTCTAACTCAGTGGCAGAGTCCAGCATCTTGCCAAGAGGACCAGACCATCTGTTGTTTGAAAGAGTCTTGCCATCCAGCTCCTGGATCAGATGTCTGAGTGGCAACTCGTTGGTGTGGAGGTCACAAACAATCCAGACCAGCTTCCTCCCAATCTTCCGCTCTATCCACTGTATGACCCCCCTTGCCACCCTGTGTTCGTGTTGGTGCTGTCCCTTCCAATGGCCTGCAGGGTCTGGTCTACGTTCCTCTCTCTGAGCCAGTTCACAATGTTATCTGCCACTATCTCAGCTGGTTTCCTGATGTCATCTTTCTCTGGAGTGAAATGCCACAAATACTTCCCTCCTGGTTCACTGCAGCAGGAGTAGTGTTCCTCCTTCACCATGGCAGGGAACAACTTGTCAGAATCTCCAACTTTCATGAACACTTTAGTGTCATCCCTTCTCCCATCAAAGAACAAACAATTGATTCCATTTTCTCTTATCCCCATATCAAACTCCTCTTCTAGATTACTGACAAGTTCCTCCTGAGCTCTCCTTACTTTGTTATGATCTATCACCAGGTGAACATCATCAGGTGTTATCAAACCACCGTCAATCCAGGCAGCTGTTGCTATCTCTGCAGTTTCTCTGAGACCAGTGTGGTGTCGCATGCTGGCCAGAGCTATGCTCGGGATATCGTTCCTATTTCGAATCTTATGCCTGGAAGGTTTGGGATCACTATTTTCTGGGTTAGGGACAAAGTCAGCATTCTCCTGGTCAGCACTCGGATCAGCCATGGGGAAGTCATTAAACTCTGAATCAGCTTGACTCCAATCATCGGCCTTTTTTACCTCACCCTGGGCCTTCTCAAGTCTCTTTTCCTCGGCAACTCTTCTCCTCTTCTGTCTCTCTGCGGCAGCCTCCTGTCTCTTGGACTCCGGAATATCTTAGCTAGAAATCATGAGAGCCCCTATACTGCCAGTCTTCTCTCTCTGTGCTTTGACAAATGCCAGTTCGATCACAGGAATCTTCAGTTCAC